>NC_092117.1:27835822-27928464 GCF_045679555.1 Salvelinus alpinus
TGCTTACCCTGGCCTACAGGCTCTGTGGTTCTCAGTGATTTCTCCCCTGGACAAGGGACATTCATACATATAAATATACTGTATGCAAATGTTCTTAGGCTGGTTGGTGGTAGACCCTGTTTTATTGGTGCTGGTGTTCAATCTCTCATCAACAACATGCTGTGGGGGGACAGACTCTAGAGTGTTTGTTGGAAGTGCATTGTTGATAGTGATTCTACTTTGGAATCCTACAGTGAAAATAGTAGGGCCATACTTTTTGAATGATGTCATTGATTAGAATCAGTTAGAATAACTAACGGAAGAGCCGAAGTTGCATGAGTTGCACCTCTGTCACTCGGTCGCGTCACGCCATTGTTATGGTCGTTCTAAAGACGCTTCAGCCACAGTGATACCCAGTCATTCTGAACGGGGACTAACGACTGTTTCATCTAAATTACACTATAGTGCCTGGAAATACGATGACATTGTTAAAGTAGGCAAATTATAGTAGGAAATAACTTTGCCATCATTATTAAGCCGTCAAATGTACTTTAGAGAGATGGCAATGTTACCATTAGCTGGCAAAGTTAGTCACAAAATAGCTAGCAATCTTAGTTAGCAATCTTAGCTAGCTAGATAATGTTACACTGCATCTAAAGTCAATCTTGTGACATCACAATGAGGACAAAAAGCTTTCCTACTAATGTGCACTATAACGCAACTTAGACTAAATCTTCAACAGCGCCAATTTAGACTAAATCTTCAACAGCGCCAATTTAGACTAAATCTTCAACAGCACCAATTTAGACTAAATCTTCAACAGCACCAATTTAGAATGCCAAGTAGAATGTTCAGTCGGGCACCAGTGCTCAAGAGAATTTCACATAACAATATTGTGAAGCAACATGCAACCTACGAATACTGCCTATGTTCCACAAAGGGTTAAAGAACTGTCTATCTGTTTGTGATCAAAACAATAGTAGTTTGCTGTAGTGAACGTGTTTGTGTCTGTAGCCTCGCTTTGCTTCCCCCAGGACGTTAACTAAAGCTAACAGCAGTAGTTACCGGGGACAATGTTCTTGTTCACTGGGACTGTGGGGCTGTCAGAGAGATGCCAGTCATCCAGCTGGGAGACCTGGGGATTCCTATATCTCCATGTACCTGTTAATTCTTGTTTCTTCCACTTGGCTGAGCACGGTTCACACACACACACACACACACACACACACACACACACACACACACACACACACACACACACACACACACACACACACACACACACACACACACACACACACGCACACAGGCACACAGGCACACAGGCACACAGGCACAAACACACAAGCAAGTAAACGCACATACACATATGCAATCACGTAAGCACACACACGCACATTAACGCAAGTACACACACACATGTAGTCATGCAGTCATGCGAATGCACACGCACACACACACACTTGCCTGGAGCGCCGCAGAGAGCCACAGCCCACTTACCAAAGCCTGACAGTTGGCTTCTTAACAAAGCAGGGAATATAATTAAATGATATTTAACTTTGTTACCCAGCCAGCTATGTAATTAATTAATTCACCCAGGGTGTGCTGGGATTACAGAGAGAGAGAGATGTAGGGGGAGAGAGAGAGATGTAGGGGGAGAGAGAGAGAGAGAGAGAGAGAGAGAGAGAGAGAGAGAGAGAGAGAGAGAGAGAGATGTAGGGGGAGAGAGAGAGAGAGAGAGAGAGAGAGAGAGAGAGAGAGAGAGAGAGAGAGAGAGAGAGAGAGAGAGAGAGAGAGAGAGAGAGAGAGAGAGAGAGAGAGATGTAGGGGAAGAGAGAGAGAGAGTACCCTGGGGTCAAAGCCACCCAATCCAGAACTCCTTGTTAATTGTTGGGTGCATTTGATACAAATATAACTAACCATTAAGGGATAATTGAGGAGAAAAAGACCACTAATATTAGACAAAAAAACTACTTTGTAGCTTCAGAGGAACAGGAAGTAGTGGTTGTGTACTGTACATGTGAAATAATAACCCTGGTCTGATGATACCATATCATGTGAAGTGCTCTAAGCGCCCATACACACACAAACACAAACACATGCACACACAAACAAACACGAACACATACACACACACACACACACACACACACAGACAAACACGAATGCACACACACAATACACACACACAAACATGAACGTATGCACACACACACACAAACATGCATGCATGCACACACACAAACACACATACACGAGCACACACTCGTATGTACACACCTATTATGATTTAATGTAATCAAATCTTGTAAGATTTTATTTTGTACAGAACTCTCACTAAAGTCAACTGTCACAAATTGTTTAGCAGAAAATACCACAACCTCCCTAACAGCACGCCCAAAGCAACTACAGCGGCTAGAAAACGCTATGGTACTGCAGCACTACCCAAATGACTTTACTTCTGTAAATCTGTCTCTGTTAAACGATAAACCTGTCTTTTGCCTATAAGCACCCCAAGGCTGATGTAAAAAAAAAGAAAGAAACAATGATAAACAAACACATTACATTAAACTTTTATGTTCCTCCAAGAGTGGCTCAACCAGGACCATGTTTAATTGGGAATGTTTAATTGGAATGTTTCCACCTCTTTGGTATTCTGTTCGTCTCTAAAGAAGCGTTCTGGAGTAAATTCCTCTTCATGCGTTACCAGGACCATCAAGCATCTAAATCAATCTAATTTATCCTCCAGATTGTCTACCGCATTGCTGCCTGTCAGTCTAAAAAACACAGCTGTATTGTTGTGTTCCTTTCGTCTTCGTTTGTAAATTACTGCCTCTCAGCGAAGTAAAATGCATCCAAAACCACTTCTGTAAATTATCGTCGATAAATAGTCATGAATCACTCATTGAATTGAGAGAGCGTTGATTTATAATTGGGCTGCTGCTGACTGCAGGAGGATATATAGCCTTCAGAGCCCAGGAGGATATTGTGAGGTCCATATGCACATTCATCACCCCACACTGTGCTATACTGAGACTATTATGTCATGTACTGTTACTGAGTGCCAAAAAGCACTCCATTCGGTGCAATTAAGGTGGGTGCAATTTATAGGGTGCAATTTATAGGGTGCAATAGGGTGCAATTTGGGATGCAGACATAGAAAGATACAGCTTTCCCCCAGTTGACCCTATATTATGTTCTAGTCCAAGGCTTTTTTATCTTTGTCCAACCACAAATCCAGTTGATAACCACTAACAGGGTGACTACACAGCTCGTGTTGTGTGCGCGAGCTATGCAAAATACATTTTGAAATCTATATTATTCAATTATTGTTACCAAGGACTAAAATAGAAGTCAGTTCTATTTCTGACGCAGATCACGCTGCAAGTCCTGCCTCTCCCATCTCCTCATTGGTTTATAGAAGCAGGTACCCACGTGTCATCTCCTCATTGGTTATACCCACGTGGGTGACTGAAAGACAAACGAGGTCAGTGGCGGTAATGCACCTAATTTATGAAAGTTGCCAATCGCAATATAAAGAGAAGAATAAATAAAGAGAAGAAGAACCTGGAAGGAGGAGAGACGACTAGAAACGATTCGGATGACCGTTTTATGTGTGGATTAATTGGTGGAGTAGAGGACCTTGTGCATTTCAGGTAAAATAACAACTCAATGTTATTATCCCAGGACAAATTAGCTAGCAACAGCAAGCTAGCTAAATAGGACAAATTAGCTAGAAAGTGCAAGCTAGCAAGCTAAATTGCCATAAATGTTTAATGCTTTTCGACCTGTTCCCAATTGGTTCAGAGTTTGTTTTGATATTTTAACCTGTGTGTCGTGATCGCATTTGGTGTGGGGGGACATAATACGTTTATGCACGATGGCGCACGGGCGCAGCCGGTTTGGGTTCGGTGTAATAAAGGTGTAGCCTTTATTGCCAGCAGCATACCACCCTGCATACCACTGCTGGCTTGCTTCTGAAGCTAAGCAGGGTTGGTCCTGGTCAGTCCCTGGATGGGAGACCAGGTGCTGCTGGAAGTGGTGTTGGAGGGCCAGTAGGAGGCACTCTTTCCTCTGGTCTAAACAAAGATCCCAATGCCCCAGGGCAGTGATTGGGGACACTGCTCTGTGTAGGGTGCCGTCTTTCGGATGGGACGTTAAACGGGTGTCCTGACTCTCTGAGGTCATTAAAGATCCCATGGCACTTATTGTAAGAGTAGGGGTGTTAACCCCGGTGTCCTGGCTAAATTCCCAATCTGGCCCTCAACCATCACGGTCACCTAATAATCCCCAGTTTACAATTGGCTCATTCATCCCCCTCCTCTCCCCTGTAACTATTCCCCAGGTCGTTGCTGCAAATGAGAATGTGTTCTCAGTCAACTTACCTGGTAAAATAACGGTAAAATAAAAAAATTAAAAAAATTAAGAGCACCTGGCTCACATACCTTTTCATGAAATCTTTGTAAGACTAGATGTATCTTAAGAGCAATTTTGGGAGGCATTGACTAATGATTGTGCTGGATAAGAGAAAAAAAGACCTTTCATAGAACTGAGTGCCCATCAATGAAAATATATTGTCTGTTCTCAGCTTATAGAGACTTGGCTTTCGGTAAGCACAGTTTTTTATTCATTTTAATTTTTTATATGGTGTTGATTAGTAAAAATAATGTTTCATTAGCTCATCAACATGATAGTCAAACTTTAGTTGGGATAATATTTTACCTGGAAACATCTGTCAATAAAACCCCATTGAATAATCAACCATATCACCAGAATGCCATTGATACACGGAACACATATCCAGAGGCCACTACTCTAGCAGTGTCCAATACAGCAATGACTTTAAGTGGAGATTGGCTGAAGGACTGTGTGTTGTGTGTGTTTAACTATCAACAGTCGCACACACACACACACACACACACACACACACACACACACACACACACACACACACACACACACACACACACATGACCAAACGCACCAGACCAATGGTTAGTTAAAGTTTGAAGTTTGAAGTTACTCAAATCCTATGGATTCACATATCTGATTTGAATCTTCCAAATAGCTCAGATATTTCAAACCACATTTAAAATTACCTTTGTAGGTTTGAAATCAGATACAAATCTCATTCTTGGTCATGCGACTTGTGCCTGAATGGTCAAATCTGGTATATTTGCCCTCAAGTGGTGTTTAGACTTTTGTTTGGCATATCTTGTTGCTTGCTGGCTACTCCGTTGACAGTTTTGACAAGAACATGTGGTAGCTAACTAGCTTGTTAATTGTTTACAAACAAATGAGTGAATGTGCTAGATAGCTAAACAGCTACCTAGCTAGCTAGTTGACTGCTGTGGCTAGCTAAACAGCTACCTAGCTAGCTAGTTGACTGCTGTGGCTAGCTAAACAGCTACCTAGCTAGCTAGTTGACTGCTGTGGCTAGCTAAACAGCTACCTAGCTAGCTAGTTGACTGCTGTGGCTAGCTAAACAGCTACCTAGCTAGCTAGTTGACTGCTGTGGCTAGCTAAACAGCTACCTAGCTAGCTAGTTGACTGCTGTGGCTAGCTCAACAGCTACCTAGCTAGCTAGTTGACTGCTGTGGCTAGCGAAACAGCTACTTAGCTAGCCAGTTGACTGCTGTGGCTAAACAGCTACTTAACTAGCCAGTTGACTGCTGTGGCTAGCCAGAAAGGACTCATTTTGAAAGTTTCATCATCTTATGTTTTGAGGCTTTAAAAGTGTTCTTATACTATGATTTTGAACATTCAAAGCAACTGTCCATGGCAGGCATTGTTGTCACCTTGATACATAACTTCAGAGTGACAGGAAGCACTAGCACCAATCAGCCTACTCCACTGCACACACAGCAGTCATTACTATGACAACTAGCATAGCCATGTCAGCAAATGACTTATGTCTGAACACACGCAAATCTGATTTGGTCACATGAAATTTGCTGTTTGGAGAGTCTTTATTCCAAAACTCATTTTAAAAACATAACTGATTTGAACATTAAGGACGGCAATTTGCTCACATATCATGAGTCTTAGTAAGAGGAAAATGTCACCCCTTGTCATTGAGTTGTATCCATCAGCAGGGTTGGCGTACCCTGTGGCCATATCCTGGTCACAATATTTAGGTCCCACTGCAATCTAAAGAGCATTTAGCCTGACAATATGCTGGCTTCATAATGGTTAGTGATATTTCTATCAAACGCACCCAACAATTAAAAAGGAGGTCTGGATTGGTTGGCCTTAACCCCAGAGTACTCTCTCTCTCCCCCTACCTCCCTCCCTCTCTCTCTCTCTCCTCAAAGTCCAGTGGCAGTCAGTTAGTCCAGTCCAGTGATTTATGTTAGCGTGAAAAGACTTATGATGATGCTGAGGCAGCAGGCAGCAGGATGAGGGAGGCTGAGGGCCCGGGGCCATTGGGGGCCCTTGGTATTGAATGCTTCAGTGGCGTGTGCATGAAGTTCACCGCCCTGGCAGCCATGATAAATGTCAAGAGCAACAAACATCTTGTACATAAGACACAGGGCTGCCAAAGACATCCCCATCACCCTCATACTGACTGCCAGAGGACAGCCCTATACTCCCTTCCTGGCCCGCTTTCTTTCTCTCTTTATCTTTCTCTCATTGTCTCGCTCTCTCTCTCGCTCTCACTGTGTGTGTGTGTGTGTGTGTGTGTGTGTGTGTGTGTGTGTGTGTGTGTGTGTGTGTGTGTGTGTGTGTGTGTGTGTGTGTGTGTGTGTGTGTGTGTGTGTGTGTGTGTGTGTGTGTGTGTGTGTGTGTGTGTGTGTGTGTGTGTGTGTATCCAGAGGTCACCTTTCAGGAAAAACTAACAAATCTCTTGGTTTCATAGACACAGAGAGTGTGTGTGTGACTGTGTGTGTGACTGTGTGTGTGACTGTGTGTGTGTGTGTGTGTGTGTGTGTGTGTGTGTGTGTGTGTGTGTGTGTGTGTGTGTGTGTGTGTGTGTGTGTGTGTGTGTGTGTGTGTGTGTGTGTGTGTGTGTGTGTGTGTGTGTGTGTGTGTGTGTGTGTGTGTGCATACTGCAACTACTACCTACATTTGTATAGCTGTTGTACGTTTACAAATACAACTATATTAATGTTCTCCTTGTTTATTCTACAATAATGGGAGCTTTTTTCCTATTTTCCACAGGTACTGTATATTCACCCAGACGTTACAATATTACTCAGTGCTGCCACCTAATGGACAAAGTCTGCGTGTATTAGAAGCCACGTGTTCAGCAGTGGTCAACCGTGGTTACACAGAGCCACGTGGTGTTCCAGTCCAACACTAACTGATTCAACCAAGCCTCTAGTTGTATAGGATTAGCTGAATCAAGTGTGTTAATGCTGGGAGGGACAAAAGCCTGCACACCCTGTCGTTCACCAGGAATATTTTTGAGTAAATTATGCCTTCTCTATAACTACAATACATAAACATCCCAAAAATGTATGATAGCTAATATGAATGTGATAAGAATACGTATGATTTCAGTGTTATATCCTGTAGATGGAGGACACGACAGTGTGTGTGTGTGTGTGTGTGTGTGTGTGTGTGTGTGTGTGTGTGTGTGTGTGTGTGTGTGTGTGTGTGTGTGTGTGTGTGTGTGTGTGTGTGTGTGTGTTGTTCTGGATAGGACATATGTACTTCTGTCATGTGCTCATCTCTCCTACACACAACTAGCTCTCACAGTCTAACATCAGAAAATAACAGTGCTCACTGTTGCCCCTAGTGGCCGGTTTCCACATCCTCTCCCGACGTCCTCACACATGGATGGACGTCGAATACTGACTTGTATCACAGATGACCTGGCTGCTACACTAGCCCTGCTTGCCTGGGGCCAAAATACACGTTAGGTTAGTCTTAGACACACACACACACACAAACATACATACATAAACTCAAGCATACACACACGCATAGGCACGCACTGACACACACACACACACACCACAAGAAGACAGAGTCAGGTGTTTTTCTTCTTTTACAGCGACTAGGCGCCTTTATCTAATTCTGAGATGTCATCTGAGGACTTGGCTAAGTCATCCTGGGATTCAGGAACACTCACTTCAAAGTATCATCTGATTTGATCAACCCCCTCTCCTCCTGCTGGGGTTTCCACTTTGGTTTTGAAGGGAGGAACAGAACTGAGCAGAACAGGGCTGGAAGGAACAGGCCTCAGTGCTATTACAGTTATCTGGCTGCCTGGGGAAGTACAGTCCTCTACTGTCCTATCCTGTACAGTATATATCATCTCTGTTGGCTGGTGTCATCCTCCACTTGATAAACTGCACTTCCTGTCGGCGCATTGGAGGCCACTGAAAGTTTGGAGCCTGATATTAAAAAGAACAAAACAACGTCTGTTCTGCTTCCAGAGTGGAACGCCGGTGACACATTCCGTCCCACCGGCCCAGAACATTCCAAATCATTTGGATAATTCACAATAGCAGGAGTATGTCTGAACTCCTAGCTAGCCGGTATTCTCCAATGATTATAAACATTGATGTCATGACAGTGCTTTGTGAATTTGACACTAGCCAGGCAATATGAGTATCTGAGCAAGTAGACACATACTTCGCTGTGACATAAAACATGCGCCATGACAACAGTATGCAAACATTTGCCTGCATGCACTCAACAGTATTATACGGGCGCATAAATTAAGGCACCTCATCATTTTTTGACAGAGAGGCAGTCCGTTGTTTAACTCAACAGTCCTTGTCTCACAGACATCACTGGCACCACTCAGAGTTGGCCCGGCCCGGGAGTGTTCCCTTCTA
The DNA here is from genome assembly GCF_045679555.1 of Salvelinus alpinus. Taxonomy (NCBI): domain Eukaryota; kingdom Metazoa; phylum Chordata; class Actinopteri; order Salmoniformes; family Salmonidae; genus Salvelinus; species Salvelinus alpinus. The sequence goes on from NC_092117.1 coordinate 27,844,591, forward strand.
TATCCTGGCTATGACCGCACCGCGCGCAGGCTTCAGCTCTATCTCTCTTCCCCCCCCCCTCTCTCTCTCTTCCACCCTCTCTCTCTATCTCTCTCCCCCCCCCCCCCCCTCTCTCTCTCTCTTCCACCCTCTCTCTCTATCTCTCTTCTGCCCCCCCCTCTCTCTCTCTCTTCCACCCTCTCTCTCTATCTCTCTTCTGCCCCCCCTCTCTCTCTCTTCCACCCTCTCTCTCTATCTCTCTTCTGCCCCCCCCTCTCTCTATATATATATATATATATATTTCTCTTCTGCCCCTCTCTCTCTCTCTTTCTCTCTTCCCCCCTCTATCTCTCTTCTGCCCCCCCTCTCTCTCTCTTCCCCCCTCTATCTCTATCTCTCTTCCCCCCCTCTCTCCATCTCTCTTCTGGCCCCCCTCTCTCTTTCCCCCTCTATCTCCATCTCTCTTCTGCCCCCCTCTCTCTCTCTTCCCCCTCTATCTCTATTCTACCCTCCCACTTTCTCTCTCTCCCTCTCCCCCCTCTATCTCTATCTCTCTTTTGACCACCCCCTCTCTCTCTCTCTCTCTCTCTCTCTCTCTTCCCCCTCTATCTCTATCTCTCTTCTGTCCGCCCCCTCTCTCTCTCTCTTTCTTCCCCCTATCTCCTTTTCCAGACAGAGAGAGAGAGAGAGAGAGAGATAGGGATTTATTGTGCTCCGGATGGAGGCTGGTTAGAGCCCTGCTTGTAAAACGTATTTTGGCATGTACATTGGTTTTACTGGAGCACCTCCTGTCACACAACAGCGATACATCACTAGCAGAGTGGAGGGGTGTAGCACAGGAACCTGCCTCCCCAACCCACCCTGCATTGTTTTGTCCTCAAGGGCCTCCATTTTGGAGAGAGGCTCCCAGACTGCCAACACCTAACAGACATATTTGTGTTTGTCAGTGTGATGTTTGATGGAAACCAGTCCTCTTTCTACCTGTCTCTCAAATACAGTTAGATGGATGCCAAGTCCGTGCCATTGGCGGCCATGAAGATATGCTGGAGTTATGCCTATCTACAATAACATCTCTGTATTCAACTTGCCTGGAAATCATCCCCTCAGTTCTCCTCGTGTAGCCTACACCTGACCTACACGGGTGTATCTACAGACTGACTGAGTGTCAATCTTCCTACAATTTACAACATGCAGGTTTTCCATGCAAGATGAGACCCAGACCCCGGTCTCTCCTACCCCATCATATCCTACCCCCTAATCTCCTAGCCCCTAATCTCCTACTCCCTCATCTCCTAGACCATCTTCTCCTGTCACCTCATCTCCTAACCAGTCATCTCCTAACCCCTCATCCCCTACCCCCTAATCCCCTACTCCTCTCTCTCTCTTCTACCCCCTTAACAAAGCCACCATAGCTCCGCTCTCTCTCTCTCTCACTCTCTCTCACTCTCTCTCTCTCTCTCTCTCTCTCTCTCTCTCTCTCTCTATCGGCCGTCTTTCCGTCTGGCTAGGCAACACAACAGCCCTTTCCTGGCCTGCCTCCAAGTCTCCTCTGACTCCCTCCTCTGAGCAGGAAGTATCGAAGAGGTCTGCTACCTGCCACCTAACTTCCAGTGTGATTTGTGACGGGGCCGTCTGACCAGAACAATTGCATTAACAAGCCGCCCAAAGGCCTTGGCTGTCAGAGAACCCGCTGATACCATGTGAGATCTTTATTAAATTACAATTATAAAACGACAAGTCCTCTCCATGTCCCACCTCACCTGCCCATGGACCGGAGGGACTCGAGGGACGGCACAGAGGCTTCGACACGTGCCACTGTCACATGAAGGCTGGGTGAGTCACGGGGCCTGATGGCTGGTCTGTGTGAGTACCTCCTCCTGCCGGCTCGCTCTCTTCTACAATACAAGGGCCCATGTTCAAAAAGTGTCTTACAATAGGAGGAGTTTTAAAAAGGAGTTTTTAATTGTCAGTACACTCTTCGAAAAGAGGGTTCCAAAGGGGTTATTCGGCTGTCCCCGCAGGATAATCCTTTTTGGTTCAAGGTAGAACCATTTTTGGTTCCAGGTAGAACCCTTCTGGGTCCGATGCAGAACCATCTATGGAAAGGGTTCTAAATGGAACTCAAAAGGGTTCTAACTGGAACCAAAAACGATTTCTGCGAAGGGTTCTCCTATGGGGACAGCCAAAGAACCCTTTAAGGTTCTAAATAGCACCTTTTTTTAAAGTGTATAAAAAGGTTTATGCCTCATGGTTTTACAGGAGTATTAGCAATTGATTCTCATAACCATGGTTCCTATATATGGAGATTGATGTAACGGCTAGGCTTGGTGGCACAACACCAGTACTGCGGCCTGGGGAAACGCCAAACCTCACCCCGCCTGGCCGCAATCCTTAAAACTGCACTTCAGGGTCCAATATTAAGGATATTGTCCTGCAAGTCCAGCAAGAAGTAAGTGGATAAACAATTACTCTCAGCAATCTTCCTGGGTGCATTACAGTTATTTATGTGCCACATGTAAATACATAAATTGGGGCCAAACAGAAAATCAAGTTCTCTCCAGGGTGCCATGCAAGTCACGGCATCCGGAGTGTAATAACTTACAGATGCAGATAACAATGGCAGAGTGTGCATATTACAATATACTATAGGGTCTCTGTGGGGTAAAATATGCCTGGTACTTAGGCTGTAAGGGCAGGGGAAATGACATATGCAGAGAGGCAGCGAGCTAGCTAGCGCTCCGTGATGATCAATAAAATGCCACCAGGTTGGAGATTTACGAGGACACAACATCGATCAATTAGGAGCTGACTGCACAGAGTGCTCAGAAATGCCAATGGGTATTATAACTCAATCAGACACATGGCAGAATTAGTGTACTGTACCAAAGACAAACCTGAGTGTTGAGGCACTGGACAAGCTTTTCACATGTTGATGAGTGTAGACAGAGATGGACTACGTGTCTACATACCCACTATTGGAGAAGTCATGGTCACGTTATGTGCCGGCAGGCACTTTGACTTTTTGCTGTTATATGAAAAATGCTACACAGGAGTCATAAAATACATTATTATTAATATATTTTCATATAAAAGTAGTGGAAGGAAAGCCATTAGGCCTACGTGAGCCCTGTAGAATAAGTAATGAACTGGAAGTTCAACTGTAACTGTGACTCATCTCCAAGAAGTAACTGGAAGTTCAACTATAACTGTGACTCATCTCCAAGAAGTAACCGGAAGTTCAACTATAACTGTGACTCATCTCCAAGAAGTAACTGGAAGTTCAACTATAACTGTGACTCATCTCCAAGAAGTAACCGGAAGTTCAACTATAACTGTGACTCATCTCCAAGAAGTAACCGGAAGTTCAACTATAACTGTGACTCATCTCCAAGAAGTAACTGGAAGTTCAACTGTAACTGTGACTCATCTCCAAGAAGTAACTGGAAGTTCAACTATAACTGTGACTCATCTCCAAGAAGTAACCGGAAGTTCAACTGTAACTGTGACTCATCTCCAAGAAGTAACCGGAAGTTCAACTATAACTGTGACTCATCTCCAAGAAGTAACTGGAAGTTCAACTATAACTGTGACTCATCTCCAAGAAGTAACCGGAAGTTCAACTGTAACTGTGACTCATCTCCAAGAAGTAACCGGAAGTTCAACTGTAACTGTGACTCATCTCCAAGAAGTAACTGGAAGTTCAGCTATAACTGTGACTCATCTCCAAGAAGTAACTGGAAGTTCAACTATAACTGTGACTCATCTCCAAGAAGTAACTGGAAGTTCAACTATAACTGTGACTCATCTCCAAGAAGTAACCGGAAGTTCAACTATAACTGTGACTCATCTCCAAGAAGTAACCGGAAGTTCAACTATAACTGTGACTCATCTCCAAGAAGTAACCGGAAGTTCAACTATAACTGTGACTCATCTCCAAGAAGTAACCGGAAGTTCAACTGTAACTGTGACTCATCTCCAAGAAGTAACCGGAAGTTCAACTATAACTGTGACTCATCTCCAAGAAGTAACCGGAAGTTCAACTATAACTGTGACTCATCTCCAAGAAGTAACCGGAAGTTCAACTGTAACTGTGACTCATCTCCAAGAAGTAACCGGAAGTTCAACTATAACTGTGACTCATCTCCAAGAAGTAACTACACCAGATGTTTCATTCTAATGATGACTGAGATAGAACAGGAGAGAGAGAGAAAGAGAGAGAGATTATTTAGAAAATAGATTGAGAGAAAAGGGGAAATGGAAAGCAAAAAACAGAGAAATACAGAGAGAGGGGGAGACTCTAGAGAAAGAGACCCTCCCCATACCTTCTCGGGAGAATGGAGTCATTTAGTATATCTCTCTCCCTGCAACCTATCACTCAGACAGATCAGCTCTTTCAGCGTGGTGCGGCTGATAATCATACATATTCTATATGCCGGCGGGACATAAATCTCTGTCCCAGTTTCATCTGGCCGTCATTCATCAATCACCCGGCAGAGAGCAGGATAGAACACTGCCGTCTGCTCCCCAATATATCACATTAGTACCTGGGATGTTTACCAAGATAATAGGAGACAACAGCAGAGGGTGAAATATAGCACCGCTGCATTCGTCAAATTAAAACCACTCCTCATCCTCCGCGCTCCTCCTCCTCCCTCCACCGTTTTCCTCCCATCAGGTTCCAGATCTCCCTGGACTGGACTGGGCTGGGCTGAGAGACTTTATGTTTCTGTGAACTGTGAAGAGATGATCACGAGACTCCAATAATGTTCTTTCCACATCCCAATACTTTTTATGATATCCTCTTCTCGTCATCTTCCTTCCCTCCCTGCTTTATCCCAACACTTTCCTTGTCACCTTTCCTTTATCCCTTTGAAGTACATATCAGCAGTCTAAAACGTGTTCAACACTATGTTTCTGGAGGATGTCCCTGCCACTGACATGTAGCATTGAAGACAGTATGTTTTAAGAAGAAAAATCCAATAGCTAATTTAAGTGTAATCTCTAATGTCTTTGGGGGGAAATGTTAATCAGAGATTAACATCTAAAAATCCTACCCATAATACCCTGTAATATCACAACGTTTAAAAACCTATCACATACCAACTCTAAAGATAATTTTCCTCATGCAACGTAATCTAACACATATTAATGATTATTACACCTACAGATGTGGGTTAAAATAACATAGGGTTGCCTCAGCCAGCCCCAGCCAGGGCTGATTATTAAGTGTAGCGGTGCTGTCTAGCTGGCTGGTAAATGGTACAATCAGTAATTACAGCGTGGTAGAGATGAATTAGCATGGCTGCTAATTAAAACAGGTTAATAATGCTAGCTTTGATTTGGCACTTAATTGAGAAATGCCTCCTCTTTTTCACACTGCAATTAACTACGGCTGTGAGTTTTACCCACACATAACTAGCCACAGGAGTAACGTGAACTGACCTTACTTGAAGTTGTCCGTATTTGTAATTGATTGTTTTGTATTGTGTGGTAAAATATCTGTTTCTTGGCCAGACCCAGCTGTGAGAGACACACCAGAGCAGGTTTCTGCCTGCCTGAGACTTTCTGATGGAGGACTCAATGAAAGTCACATTATACTGGATCGTGTCTCAAATTAATGACATTTACATAATCGGATTCCTATTGACACATCCTAAGGGCAGGTATTATTCAGAAAATCACAAGCAGCGATTAGATCAGCCTGACGTCTGGTACATATTCACCATCCAGAATGAGGAGAGATGCTGGCCTCCAACTCAGCTGTGATCCGTGGTATTATATACAACTCTGCAAACAACACAAGAGCTATTGAGAATGATTTTGTGGGCGTGTAATCACACATGAGTTGGGTGTTTACTGTACTGTCATTTCAACCTCGAAAACAAATGGTCCCCATACTGTAGTCATTATAGTCGTGCTGATAGACCTAATGTAAGACGACAGATTTCAGACAGTACAAACACTGCAGCTATGCTGCAATTCTTCGACATGGAACAACCAAGACCACAAAACAAACCATAGCCGAGAAAACAAATTCCTTTGTTCAGAAACAGTTAGCTAGCAATGTTGAACCGTATACAGTTGATGGTTGAACCATATACAGTTGATGGTTGAACCGTATACAGTTGATGGTTGAACCGTATACAGTTGATGGTTGAACCCCAAACACACATGTAAATAGAGCCTCAGTTGTGGAGGGACTCCAGACCAGACATGTAGCTAGAAAAAAATCTATATTTAAATAAATTAGGCATAACTGATACATTTCTTATCAACTCAACCAAATCACAGCAGAACATGTTCATGACAGGATTTTTCAGTCCGGTCCTGAGAGGTGTGTGTAGTTTGACTGTTCTGTAGTGAGCTAAACCTGCAAAAAGCACAGTTTCCCCAAAGCATCCAGTAAACAACATGGGTCCAGTCATCCTCTCTATACAGACTGTATCCCTTTTTAGATTGGAAATTTAATTTGGGGAGATGAATGTATTCTATTCCAGTTTGCAGTGGTCAGAGACAGAGCTGTTGTGCTGCTGCTGTGGTATGGCCAGGTAATTCATTTGTATGGCCAGGTAATTCATTTGTATGGCCAGGTAATTAATAGCAGATTCCCTGTTTTGTTACATTTCTTCCTCTCTGACATTTTAATTTCGACAAAAAGCTGCGGTCTCGGCGTGGCCCTTCTCTGGAGATCCTAATGGCCTATAAAACATGATGACTGATAGATAAGGACTTCACTTCGCCAATGAGTGTTTGAAACCTTGCTGATCACACTGAATTTAGTCCCTGTTCCTCTTTCCTCCCTCTCCTCCCTCTCCTCCCTTCTCCTCACCTGCCTCCATTCCCTTCCCCACCCAACCTCCTAAATTCCTTTCTTGTCAATTATATTGTGGCTATACGGCATTCCCGTTGGAAGAATGGGAATCTATCAATGGGAATCTATCAATCAAAAAGCGGGCGAGCACCGAGGACATTACTCCTTAAAGACGATTGTCATTACTCGGGGTGGGGGGGGGCTACATTTTTCTGGGCGAGGGGGAATCAATCGTAGCGGAGGGTGACAGATGCCATATCTCACGGCGGACAGGTTTGAATGCTTATATCAAATCAGAATCCTTGGGGTCCGCAGAGACCATTAGTTACCTCGGTGTCAGAGGCTCAGAGCCCTGTGTAGGGTGTCAGAGGCTCAGAGCCCTGTGTAGGGTGTCAGAGGCTCAGAGCCCTGTGTAGGGTGTCAGAGGCTCAGAGCCCTGTGTAGGGTGTAAGCCAGTGTGTGACACAAATGGCACCCTATTCCCTATATTGTGCACTACCTTTGACCAGGCCCTATAGGGCTCTGATCAAAAGTAGTGCATTATGTAGGGAATAGTGTGCCATTTCGGGGTATACAGTGATAGGAAGGCAGCGCCGGGAGGTTATTCTCTGCCTGCACAACTACAGAAATGTGCTGAGGTTTTGATCAGCAACTGAGAAAAAAAATCCATCATTCATTGAGGCTACTGCAGGGGAAAAATACCCATATTAGTAATTGATTTCCTGGTATTTTAAAGATGGTAGTCTAAAAAAGGAAAACAGCAATCAAGCCCTTTCCTGTACTGTACACCATGAGTTAGCACCTGTCTTCTGGCAATGAATGAAGATGTTACAAAGACGACCAGTTGATCAAAATTATCATTGTTGATCCACTTACTGAAAAGAGGTACATTGATTTGAATGAGTGCAGTGCAGTGACACACAGTCAGGCTACAACACTGCTCCCTGTTGTTGCTTCCTGCCTGCCTGTGTAATATACTGTTCGTCCTCAGGAGAGGAATATCTAAGCAAGATAGTTTGTTTATCATCTCTCCCTCCCTTCCATCTTCCCTCCCACCACTGTCCCCTCGTCATGGCACTGTTTTCTGCTGTGTAAGCAAGAGTCCACATATCACTCCTGAAGTGTACCCCCCTTCACCTAACCTTCAAGAGTTCTCCCTGCACCATTTCCACACTGCTTTAATAGCCGATGCAGTTACCATATTTCAGATCTAATTGGGCCGAGGCTACACAGCCAATTTGGGTCGGGTAGTTTGGAAGAGGGAGTTTCTTTGTGACATTGTTAAGGCGTCGAAGTGTCGTCTCTCCTGACACCAGCTGCTGAGAGAAAAGAGCACCTCGGTGGGAGGATGTGTGTGTGTGTGTGTGTGTGTGTGTGTGTGTGTGTGTGTGTGTGTGTGTGTGTGTGTGTGTGTGTGTGTGTGTGTGTGTGTGTGTGTGTGTGTGTGTGTGTGTGTGTGTGTGTGTGTGTGTGTGTGTGTGTGTGTGTGTGTGTGTGTGTGTGTGTGTGTGTGTGTGTGCGTGCGTGCGTGCGTGCGTGCGTGCGCTCCTGTCTCTGCTTAAGTACAATCGTCAGACTAAATTGGGTGACTTCTCCTTGTTTACATCCTGTTTGTTCGGATGTTGTTATGGAGCTCTGGTACCCACTGAGTGACGGGGAGAAGACTTAACAGGCCAAACATGTCACCTTAACATCCATAAACAAATAACTACTTATCAACCAATGCTAAAGCTGACAGACCTGCATTACCTATTTTCCCTGCATATTTTCTTCCTCTGATTTGGGAATGTGATATAAAGTGTGGACAATGCAATGCAGGAAATGTTTCTTTACGTTTCTCTCGCTCCTCTTCAAACCAAAGCTCTACAGATAAATTTTTTCTCCAGCCATACAGTCAGGGAGAAGCTAGAGATGTAAACGTCAGTTTGTCTCCTTAACACTCCATAAGAGCCTGGGATTGGGCCCTTCTCTCTCCCCCAGTCAATTGACCATCTAATGAGGAGAGGCCTTACCGTAACTCTACAAGATTCATTGCTGTTTGTGTTTCTCCTGGGGCCCTCGCGCTAGCACTCTCATAATTCCAAGTGGATAAATGTTTTCCCGATAACTAGCTGAAATAACCTGTCGGCCTGAAGTTGATGCAGGCAAGAAGAATCACACAATTAGGTATCAGCCAGGATTTATCCTGGAAACCTGGGAATCATTAGAAGCTAGAAGACAAATAATCTTAACCTCTCCTCTCTTCTCTCTGACACATATTTACCTGACTGAAATGAGGGTACATTTCTTCTGTATTTCCTCAGTGTGTCATCAGTCTGCGCCGTTCCTTTCTCTCACTGGGACCCATCATTTTATCCCTAAATGGCCACTCACACCGACGTTTCGTTGATCCTTTCTCTCCCTGGGACCCATCGTTCTATCCCTAACTGTCCCCTCACACTGACGTTTAGCTTGTTAATGTAATTGAAGTCACAGAGAAGTGAGGTGTAATAGATGACGTGTGTGGATCGTAATGATGGCATCTATGTTTATCCCATAGAGGACTTACTCTTCACCTTGAGGCTGAGGTGTTATCTCTGTTTATCCCATAGAGGACTTACTCTTCACCTTGAGGCTGAGGTGTAATCTCTGTTCATCCCATAGAGGACTTACTCTTCACTTTGAGGCTGAGGTGTAATCTCTGTTCATCCCATAGAGGACTTACTCTTCACTTTGAGGCTGAGGTGTAATCTCTGTTCATCCCATAGAGGACTTACTCTTCACTTTGAGGCTGAGGAGTAATCTCTGCTTATCTCATAGACTTACTCTTCACCTTGAGGCTGAGGTGTAATCTATGTTCATCTCATAGATTTACTCTTCACCTTGAGGCTGAGGTGTAATCTCTGTTCATCTCATAGATTTACTCTTCACCGTGAGGCTGAGGTGTAATCGCTGTTCATCTCATAGACTTACTCTTCACCTTGAGGATGAGGTGTTATCTCTGTTTATCCCATAGAGGATTTACTCTTCACCTTGAGGATGAGGTATTCTCTGTTTATCCCATAGAGGATTTACTCTTCACCTTGAGGATGAGGTGTTCTCTGTTTATCCCATAGAGGATTTACTCTTCACCTTGAGGATGAGGTGTTATCTCTGTTTATCCCATAGAGGATTTACTCTTCACCTTGAGGATGAGGTGTTCTCTGTTTATCCCATAGAGGATTTACTCTTCACCTTGAGGATGAGGTGTCATCTCTGTTTATCCCAAAGAAGACTTTCTCTTCACCCTGAGGCTGACGTGAAGTGTTGAAGGACATTTTGAGATCTTGTCAGCAAATAGTGAGGCGATGCATTCAGCAGTGAGGACAACCAACCATTCCAAAGAAAGTAAAAGGCCCCATCTCCACCAGGCCAGGTTTCCAAAAGTCTTCAAAGTTTTACAATCATCTTGAACATGAACTCAGTTCCAGCGGGATTCCAGACCCTGATTCCATACCTCATAACCATATGAGGCTATAAGCTGTACTAACGTTAATATAACCTGATTCATAACCACCGCTTTAGCTATTGTATAAAAAGGTGTGATTACCTTACATAGCGTAATTAACCTTTAAGTCTGGTGGACTTGACTATATTTTGGCTATTTTGTCACTATCCTACATTGATAATGTCATAAAGGGAACCAAGGGAACCGACTGGTCTATCCAAGGAGTCCCCGTGGTACAGCAAATGATCCTGTTCTCGCCAGATCTCCAGTTTCTCTCGCTCTCTCTCTTGCACAAATGTATAATCTAAACCATAACCCAGCCCCAGCTCTTTCATTAGAATGAAGTACAGCATCCTCTCTCAAGAGGCCTGAGAGAGAGAGAGAGAGAGAGAGAGAGAGAGAGAGAGAGAGAGAGAGAGAGAGAGAGAGAGAGAGAGAGAGAGAGAGAGAGAGAGAGAGAGAGAGAGCTGCAATGAGGGAGAATAAATCTTACTGAGGGAGAATATCGAAGGCGTAAACACGCCTAGTTAAAGTATGACTCAATTTATACTGCTAATGTAATACATTGATTCTCTATGGGGAAAATAAAGGACAACATATTTTCTGAGCTCCACATCATTAAGATTTAATGATGTAGCCCCAGTTAGTGCGATAATAACTACTAAGAGAACTTAAGTGGGGGTTTCTGTGATGAATGCAATTAGAAATCACAGCCACTTACATAAAATACTAATATGAATGGGTTTCAGAATGAATTGGAGTCAAAGCTACCGTATACCCTGCAGTGCTTTATAGTGAAGGATTAGAATACAACATCTCCAAGGCTATACCTTTTAGAGTTGTCGCCAGAATACTAACAACCCTGCCTAGCTTAGCGTTCACTGCCAATCTTCTCGCGCCAAACCAACGACTCTATTCAAGATGGATTTATATTTAGTCATTACCCTCTCCCTCCTTTAGATGTAGAATTACGTATGAGAATTAACAGACATTCCATGGTGATAATGCGCATTCTGAATCCTTGTGAACCGTTTCATTTTATTGGTAATTTGGAGGCATGGCTCCATACATTACCCATAATGCTCTCTGCCAGTCATTAGCAGGAAATAATGTGCTAACTGGAACCACTACTGAATACAGAAGGGCTCTGAGCCATATGCTATGCTGCATTAGGCTGGTTGGATACCAGCCTCCTTAAAAGCCATTTGTTGGGCCTGGCTGTTCTTAATAAAAATGATGTTAGTGGCAATGGAAGTTTTGTTTATGGTTGAGCTCAATCTCATTTGTAAAAGAGACCTTGGTCTCAGCATCACTCACTGTCAAAATAAAGATTAAATGAAATAACATTTGTTTCAGAGGTGAACTTGGACAGAAACATTCTAAGGGACAGATTGAAATTTAATGGGGGGGGGGGGTGCTGGTCCAACTCAAGGTGTTACTCTGAAGAAATGCAACCCCCTCCCCAAAGTTAAAAATATCTTCACATGACCCTCCCCTTGTACTGTCAAATAAATTGAACACCCTCCCTCCTCATAGAATGAACTCAAAATAATGTTTACGACCAAAAATAACAATAACTGTCACGACCCTGCGTTTATAAACGTGGATATCAACTTTGCCTCTTCAGCACACTTTTGTGGCACAGTTGATGCTACGCAGGGTTACGGGCCAGAAGGTTGAGGGATCGCTGACCACCACAGAGGAGCTCTCCCTACCTGTTTCATTACACTACGATCAGAGCCGGCTGCAGACAATGATCAGCTAGGAAAACATTTCAACATTTTGATGCCACATTTATAACTCTATAAAATATATGCAATGAATTTTCCACCAACATGTTTCTGTGCCAATGCACTACACAACCAATAAGGGAAAGGGAAAGGGGGATACCTAGTCAGTTGTCCAACTGAATGTATACAACTGAAATGTGTCTTCTGCATTTAACCCAACCCCTCTAAATCAGACAGGGGCGGGAGGCTGCCTTAATCGACATCCACGTCTTCGGCGCCCGGGGAACAGTGGGTAGGAAAGCATACTGACTTCGGGCGCGTCAATATCATGGTTTGTGTTTTCAACACCACAATAAATAGACTCTGATCACCTCAATGCTAAACATTATAGCATACGGTATAAACATATACAGTATCTGTACAGCCTGGTGTCAACTGATAATGTATACTTCATATTGGTGAAACATTACTGTCTCTGTAGTTATTTTACTACAGCAAACAAGCTCTTCCAGAGTGCCAGGGGTGCACTGAGTACGCCTGGTATGTATGCACTCTTTAACATTGATAACGTTCAAGTCAAAGACCTTGTAACTTCTAAAAAGGTGGAGGGGTTGCAGCTTTTTAAAGACCTTCCCGGTGCTTGCTTATTAGACCCGCATACCAAAAGATGAATACGACTCTGGTCTTGAAAAATAAAAATCAAAGGTATAAAAAATCTCCAGTGGATTAGGGCAGAGGAGTCTGATACCAACCCGTCCCACGTCTCCTCTTTATGATGTCATTTTCTTTTTATGTGAGGGGAGCGAGACAGGGTGGGGGTGAGAAGAGAGGAGCACAGCATTGAAGATATGGGATACATGTTTGAGAGGTTTGGGGGGTATAATCTCCTCCATACAGAACCGTCCGTAGCAGCTACACTGCAATAAATCTGCTTCATTGATTTCCAGAAACCCACTGCCCACTGACACGTAGAAATGCTATTTTTTAAAAGTGATAACTGCAACTTGGCTCTTAACGTTTATGGTTGCATGTCGTTACTACCTTGGTGTCAGCTGTGTGGGCCCCCGGCGGGGCCCCGGCCTTCATCTCTCTGTAATACCTCTTAGCGTCATGTAACACTCCTACGTGTGAGTGAATGCACTAATGTGTCTGTGATCCCGCTGAGTAAGTTTACGTTGGTTGTTAATCATCCTTAGGACCAGCTGGTGATGCATTGGGGGCCGATGGGGGGTCAGGTGGGGGCAATGGCTGGGACCCGGGAAGGTGGGGACTGTCACACACACACACACACACACACACACACACAGGGGGTGGACAGGTGGGCCTGTCAGGATGGCCGTCCCAGTCATGCAGCCCGTAACCGGACCCTCCCCGGGATACGGATAGCCCTAGCGTCCCACATCAACTGGTGCTTACCAAGTGCAATTTTCACTGATACTTTAGGTAAGGGATCAGTGTGTTTAACCTACACTGGAATGAGAGACTGTCAAATAGAACCCAATAAGCAAAAGCATAAAATCAGGAAAAGAAGACGTTAAGCTGTGTTTTCTTCTCTGCTTACAGTACATGGTGCTGGGATCTGAGTACACATACATGCTGATGTAAGATAATCTGTTCGTTGATATTCTTGTTCTTGGACTGATATTTCATCCATGGCACTTTTATGGTAGCTATAACTAACACCCTTACTAAGAATTCTGCTATCGTCAAATTCTTCATACAACAGGCTGGAGCAGGTGTTATCAAGGGATGTCAATTAAATGCATTTACAAACAATGAGGGTCAGTTGTTTTGGATTGCCATCTTATTTTACGAGCGTGATTAATTGTTGAGAGCTACCCTGCCACTCAATCTACCTCCCAGTGGCTCCACAAACAAAACAAAACCTCACCCTTACCTCCCACATTCCTGAGCCAAGGCCTTTGCCTTAAGCCTGACACCCACTGACCCCTGACCCCTAACCTCTCACCCCCATCCATGATGGACAGATCTGGAAGATGAAAATAAATGATTCACTTTTTCCATTGTTAACACTGGAGGAGAGGATTCCCAGCAAACCGATGGCTGGGTTATGTCTAATTTCAGGATGATAACATCCCAAAAACATTTAAAGAATGTCTGTTGTCTGTTCTTTAAAGGTTTCCAGAATGTTTCATTAGATTGTGGGAACACTCCAGTTGTGCTGTTTGTATAAAAGATTAACCTGATGTTGCAAGAGCATTCCCAGAAAAATGTAGTCTCTTTTTTAGTGGTTCCCAGAATGTTTCATTGTGGTTGTGGGAACAGTCTGGTGACAACACTCTGGGGACATCACAAAAGATATGTTCCCAAAACACAAAAACTGTCCAGTTGTGCGGATGATTATACAATGCTTATTTTAGGGTGCAAAAAACATTCACCTGATGTTACAAGAATGTTCCTAGAACACATCTAGTCTGTTCTTAAGGTTCACAGAATGTTTCATGAGGTTGTGGGAACATTGTGGGGATATGACAAGAGACAGGTTCCTAAAACACTAAAACTGTCCAGTTGTTCTGACATTCAGATAATGTTTGTATCAGGGTGCAAAAATAAATCCTTTGATGTTGCAAGAATGATGACAGAACAGCCAGTTCTTTAAAGGTTCCCAGAACATACATTTTAGGATGTGGGAACAGCGTGGATACATTACAAGAGATAGGTTCCCAAAATGCAAAAAATGCTCAGTTGTAATGACATTGGTCACATATACAGTGGGGAGAACAAGTATTTGATACACTGCCGATTTTGCAGGTTTTCCTACTTACAAAGCATGTAGAGGTCTGTAATTTTTATCATAGGTACACTTCAACTATGAGAGATGGAATCTAAAACAAAAATCCAGAAAATCACATTGTATGATTTTTAAGTAATTAATTTGCATTTTATTGCATGACATAAGTATTTGATACATCAGAAAAGCAGAACTTAATATTTGGTACAGAAACCTTTGTTTGCAATTACAGAGATCATACGTTTCCTGTAGTTCTTGACTAGGTTTGCACACACTGCAGCAGGGATTTTGGCCCACTCCTCCCTACAGATCTTCTCCAGATCCTTCAGGTTTCGGGGCTGTCGCTGGGCAATACGGACTTTCAGCTCCCTCCAAAGATTTTCTATTGGGTTCAGGTCTGGAGACTGGCTAGGCCACTCCAGGACCTTGAGATGCTTCTTACGGAGCCACTCCTTAGTTGCCATGGCTGTGTGCTTCGTGTCGTTGTCATGCTGGAAGACCCAGCCACGACCCATCTTCAATGCTCTTACTGAGGGAAGGAGGTTGTTGGCCAAGATCTCGCGATACATGGCCCCATCCATCCTCCCCTCAATACGGTGCAGTCGTCCTGTCCCCTTTGCAGAAAAGCATCCCCAAAGAATGATGTTTCCACCTCCATGCTTCACGGTTGGGATGGTATTCTTGGGGTTGTACTCATCCTTCTTCTTCCTCCAAACACGGCGAGTGGAGTTTAGACCAAAAAGCTATATTTTTGTCTCATCAGACCACATGACCTTCTCCCATTCCTCCTCTGGATCATCCAGATGGTCATTGGCAAACTTCAGACGGGCCTGGACATGCACTGGCTTAAGCAGGGGGACCTTGCGTGCGCTGCAGGATTTTAATCCATGACGGCGTAGTGTGTTACTAATGGTTTTCTTTGAGACTGTGGTCCCAGCTCTCTTCAGGTCATTGACCAGGTCCTGCCGTGTAGTTCTGGGCTGATCCCTCACCTTCCTCATGATCATTGATGCCCCACGAGGTGAAATCTTGCATGGAGCCCCAGACCGAGGGTGATTGACCATCATCTTGAACTTCTTCCATTTTCTAATAATTGCGCCAACAGTTGTTTCCTTCTCACCAAGCTGCTTGCCTATTGTCCTGTAGCCCATCCCAGCCTTGTGCAGGTCTACAATTTTATCCCTGATGTCCTTACACAGCTCTCTGGTCTTGGCCATTGTGGAGAGGTTGGAATCTGTTTGATTGAGTGTGTGGACAGGTGTCTTTTATACAGGTAACGAGTTCAAACAGGTGCAGTTAATACAGGTAATGAGTGGAGAACAGGAGGGCTTCTTAAAGAAAAACTAACAGGTCTGTGAGAGCCGGAATTCTTACTGGTTGGTAGGTGATCAAATACTTATGTCATGCAATAAAATGCAAATTAATTATTTAAAAATCATACAATGTGATTTTCTGGATTTTTGTTTTAGATTCCGTCTCTCACAGTTGAAGTGTACCTATGATAAAAATTACAGACCTCTACATGCTTTGTAAGTAGGAAAACCTGCAAAATCGGCAGTGTATCAAATACTTGTTCTCCCCACTGTACATGGTTAGCAGATGTTATTGTGAATGTAGTGAAATGCTTGTGCTTCTAGCTCCGACAGTACAGCAACATCTAACAAGAAATATCTAACAAATACCTAAAGGAATAAGGAACAGAATGGAATACGAATATATAAATATAAATATATGGATGAGCAATGACAGAGTGTCATAGGCTAAGATGCAATAGATAGTATATAATACAATATATACATATGAGATGAGTAATGCAAGATATGTAAACATTATTACAGTGGCACTATTAAAATGACTAGTTTATTAATTAACGTGGCCAATGATATCAAGTCTATCTTCAGAGTTCGTTCTGTTAGGTGACCTAAACTGGGATAAGCTTAACACTCCGGCAGTCCTACAATCTAAGCTAGTTGCCCTCAATCTCACACAAATTATCCCACCAGGTACAACCCTAAATCCGTAAACATGGGCACCCTCATAGATATTATCCTGACCAACTTGCCCTCTAAATACACCTCTGCTGTTTTCAATCAGGATCTCAGCGATCACTGCCTCATTGCCTGCATCCGCTATGGGTCCGCGGTCAAACGACCACCCCTCATCACTGTCAAACGCTCCCTAAAACACTTCTGCGAGCAGGCCTTTCTAATCAACCTGACCTCATCCCGTCAGTTGAGGATGCCTGGTCGTTCTTTGAAAGTGATTTCCTCACCATTTTAAATAAGCATGCCCCTTTCAAAAAATGTAGAACTAAGAACAGATATAGCCCCTGGTTCACTCCAGACCTGACTGCCTTTGACCAGCAGAAAAACATCCTGTGGCGGACTGCAGTAGCATCGAATAGTCCCTGCAATATGAAACTGTTCAGGGAAGTCAGGAACCAATACACGCAGTCAGTCAGGAAAGCAAAGGCCAGCTTTTTCAAACAGAAATTTGCATCCTGTAGCTAACTCCAAAAGGTTTTGGGACACTATAAAGTCCATGGAGAACAAGAGCACCTCCTCCCAGCTGCCCACTGCACTGAGGCTAGGTAACACGTTCACCACCGATAAATCCATGATAATCGAACATTTCAATAAGCATTTCTCCAACAGCTCTCTACCCCCCGCAGCTACTCGCCTGAGCCTCCCCAGCTTCTCCTTCACCCAAATCCAGATAGCAGATGTTCTGAAAGAGCTGCAAAACCTGGACCCGTACAAATCAGCTGGGCTAGACAATCTGGACCCTCTCTTTCTAAAATTATCCGCCGCCATTGTTGCAACCCCTATTACCAGTCTGTTCAACCTCTCTTTCGTATCGTCCGAGATCCTTAAAGATTGGAAATCTGACGTGGTCATCCCCCTCTTCAAAGGGGGAGACAATCTAAACCCAAACTGTTATACACCTATATCCATCATGCCCTGCCTTTCTAAAGTCTTCGAAAGCCAAGTTAATAAACAGATCCCTGACCATTTCCAATCCCACCGTACCCACCACCGCACTTCTCTGCAATGCAATCCGGTTTCCGAGCTTGTCACTGGTGCACCTCAGCCACGCTCAAGGTCCTAAACGACATCATAACCGCCATCGACAAAAGACAGTACTGTACAGCCTTCTTCATCGACCTGGCCAAGGCTTTCGACTCTGTCAATCACTGTATTCTTATCGGCATACTCAATAGACTCATTCCTCTCTGCCTCATTCCTCTCTGCCTCCTTCTTTCCACTCCTCTCCTCTTTTGACCTCACCCTCTCACCTTCCCCCCCTACTCACAAGGCAGGCAATACGCTTGACCTCATCTTTACTAGATGCTGTTCTTCCACTAATCTCACTGCAACTCCCCTCCAAGTCTCCGACCACTACCTTGTATCCTTTTCCCTCTCGCTCTCATCTAACACTTCCCACACTGCCCCTACTCGGATGGTATCGCGCCGTCCCAACCTTCGCTCTCTCTCCCCCGCTACTCTCTCCTCTTCCATCCTATCATCTCTTCCCTCTGCTCAAACCTTCTCCAACCTATCTCCTGATTCTGCCTCCTCAACCCTCCTCTCCTCCCTTTCTGCATCCTTTGACTCTCTATGTCCCCTATCCTCCAGGCCGGCTCGGTCCTCCCCTCCTGCTCCGTGGCTCGACGACTCACTGCGAGCTCACAGAACAGGGCTCCGGGCAGCCGAGCGGAAATGGAGGAAAACTCGCCTCCCTGCGGACCTGGCATCCTTTCACTCCCTCCTCTCTACATTCTCCTCTTCTGTCTCTGCTGCTAAAGCCACTTTCTACCACTCTAAATTCCAAACATCTGCCTCTAACCCTAGGAAGCTCTTTGCCACCTTCTCCTCCCTCCTGAATCCTCCTCCCCCTCCTCCCCCCTCCTCCCTCTCTGCGGATGACTTCGTCAACCATTTTGAAAAGAAGGTCGACGACATCCGATCCTCGTTTGCTAAGT
Source organism: Salvelinus alpinus (assembly GCF_045679555.1). Lineage (NCBI taxonomy): Eukaryota > Metazoa > Chordata > Actinopteri > Salmoniformes > Salmonidae > Salvelinus > Salvelinus alpinus. Next base: position 27,863,311 of record NC_092117.1, read on the forward strand.
CAAACGACACCGCTGGTTCTGCTCACACTGCCCTACCCTGTGCTTTGACCTCTTTCTCCCCTCTCTCTCCAGATGAAATCTCGCGTCTTGTGACGGCCGGCCGCCCAACAACCTGCCCGCTTGACCCTATCCCCTCCTCTCTTCTCCAGACCATTTCCGGAGACCTTCTCCCTTACCTCACCTCGCTCATCAACTCATCCTTGACCGCTGGCTACGTCCCTTCCGTCTTCAAGAGAGCGAGAGTTGCACCCCTTCTGAAAAAACCTACACTCGATCCCTCCGATGTCAACAACTACAGACCAGTATCCCTTCTTTCTTTTCTCTCCAAAACTCTTGAACGTGCCGTCCTTGGCCAGCTCTCCTGCTATCTCTCTCAGAATGACCTTCTTGATCCAAATCAGTCAGGTTTCAAGACTAGTCATTCAACTGAGACTGCTCTTCTCTGTGTCACGGAGGCGCTCCGCACTGCTAAAGCTAACTCTCTCTCCTCTGCTCTCATCCTTCTAGACCTATCGGCTGCCTTTGATACTGTGAACCATCAGATCCTCCTCTCCACCCTCTCCGAGCTGGGCATCTCCGGCGCGGCCCACGCTTGGATTGCGTCCTACCTGACAGGTCGCTCCTACCAGGTGGCGTGGCGAGAATCTGTCTCCGCACCACGTGCTCTCACCACTGGTGTCCCCCAGGGCTCTGTTCTAGGCCCTCTCCTATTCTCGCTATACACCAAGTCACTTGGCTCTGTCATATCCTCACATGGCCTCTCCTATCATTGCTATGCAGACGACACACAATTAATCTTCTCCTTTCCCCCCTCTGATAACCAGGTGGCGAATCGCATCTCTGCATGTCTGGCAGACATATCAGTGTGGATGACGGATCACCACCTCAAGCTGAACCTCGGCAAGACGGAGCTGCTCTTCCTCCCGGGGAAGGACTGCCCGTTCCATGATCTCGCCATCACGGTTGACAACTCCATTGTGTCCTCCTCCCAGAGCGCTAAGAACCTTGGCGTGATCCTGGACAACACCCTGTCGTTCTCAACTCACATCAAGGCGGTGACCCGTTCCTGTAGGTTCATGCTCTACAACATTCGCAGAGTACGACCCTGCCTCACACAGGAAGCGGCGCAGGTCCTAATCCAGGCACTTGTCATCTCCCGTCTGGATTACTGCAACTCGCTGTTGGCTGGGCTCCCTGCCTGTGCCATTAAACCCCTACAACTCATCCAGAACGCCGCAGCCCGTCTGGTGTTCAACCTTCCCAAGTTCTCTCACGTCACCCCGCTCCTCCGCTCTCTCCACTGGCTTCCAATTGAAGCTCGCATCCGCTACAAGACCATGGTGCTTGCCTACGGAGCTGTGAGGGGAACGGCACCTCCGTACCTTCAGGCTCTGATCAGGCCCTACACCCAAACAAGGGCACTGCGTTCATCCACCTCTGGCCTGCTCGCCTCCCTACCTCTGAGGAAGTACAGTTCCCGCTCAGCCCAGTCAAAACTGTTCGCTGCTCTGGCACCCCAATGGTGGAACAAACTCCCTCACGACGCCAGGTCAGCGGAGTCAATCACCACCTTCCGGAGACACCTGAAACCCCACCTCTTTAAGGAATACCTAGGATAGGATAAAGTAATCCTCCTAACCCCCCCCTCCCCCTTAAAAGAGTTAGATGCACTATTGTAAAGTGGTTGTTCCACTGGATATCATAAGGTGAATGCACCAATTTGTAAGTCGCTCTGGATAAGAGCGTCTGCTAAATGACTTAAATGTAAATGTAAATGTAATAGCCTTGGTTTCTCAACATGACTGCCTCGCCTGGTTCACCAACTACTTCGCAGACAGAGTTCAGTATGTCAAATTGGAGTGCCTGTTGTCCGGACCTCTGGCAGTCTCTATTGGGGTATCACAGGGTTCAATTCTCAGGCCGATTCTTTTCTCTGTATATATCAACGATGACGCTCTTGCTGCGGGTGATTCCCTCATCCACCTCTACGCCGAAGACACCATTCTGTATACATCTGGCCCTTCTTTGGACACTGTGTTAACTAACCTCCAAACGAGTTTCAATGCCATACAACACTCCTTCCGTGGCCTCCAACTGCTCTTAAACGCTAGCAAAACCAAATGCATGCTTTTCAACCGTTCGCTGCCCGCACCCGGCCACCCGACTAGCATCACTACTCTGGACGGTTCTGACCTAGAATATGTGGACAACTACAAATACCTAGGTGTCTGGCTAGACTGTAAACTCTTCTTCCAGACTCATATTAAACATCTCCAGTCCATAATCAAATCTAGAATCGGCATTCTATTTCGCAACCAAGCCTCCTTCACTCACACCGCCAAATTTACCCTCGTAAAAGTGACTATCCTACCGATCCTCGACTTCGGCGATGTCATCTACAAAATAGCTTCCAATACTCTACTCAGCAAACTGGATGCAGTCTATCACAGTGCCATCCGTTCTGTGCGACCTGTATGCTCTCGTCGGCTGGCCCTCGCTACATATTTGTCGCCAGACCCACTGGCTCCAGGTCATCTATAAGTCTATGCTAGGTAAAGCTCCGCCTTATCTCAGCTCACTGGTCACGATAACAACACCCACCCGTAGCACGCGCTCCAGCAGGTATATCTCACTGGTCATCCCCAAAGCCAACACCTCCTTTGGCCGCCTTTCCTTCCAGTTCTCTGCTGCCAGTGACTGGAACGAATTGCAAAAATCACTGAAGCTGGAGACTTATATTTCCCTTACTAACTTTAAACATTAGCTATCTGAGCAGCTAACCGATCACTGCAGCTGTACATAGCCCATCTGTAAATAGCCCACCCAATCTACCTACTTCATCCCCATATTGTTTTTATTTACTTTTCTGCTCTTTTGCACATCAGTATTTCTACTTGTACATCATCATCTGCTCATCTATCACTCCAGTGTTAATTTGCTAAATTGTAATTACTTCGCTACTATGGCCTATTTATTGCCTTACCTCCTCACGCCATTTGCACACACTGTATATAGACTTTCTTTTTTTTCCTATTGTGTTATTGACTGTACGCTTGTTTATTCCATGTGTAACTCTGTGTTGTTGTTTGTGTCGCACTGCTTTGCTTTATCTTGGCCAGGTCGCAGTTGTAAATGAGAACTTGTTCTCAACTAGCTTCCCTGGTTAAATAAAGGTTAAATAAAAAAAAAAGGTAGGCAGCTACCTCTCTGTGCTAGTGATGGCTATTTAACAATCTGATGGCCTTGAGATAGAAGCTGTTTTTCAGTCTCTCGGTCCCAGCGTTGATGCACCTGTACTGACCTCACCTTCTGGATGATAGTGGGGTGAACAGGCAGTGGCTAGGGTGGTTGTTGTCCTTGATTATCTTTTTGGCCTTCCTGTGACATCGGGTGCTCTAGGTGTCCTGGAGGGCAGGTAGTTTGCCCCCGGTGATGTGTTGTGCAGACCGCACCACCCTCTGGAGAGCCCTGTGGTTGTGGGCGGTGCAGTTGCCGTAGCATATGGTGATACAGCCCGACAGGATACTCTCAATTGTACATCTGTAAAAGTTTGAGGTTTTTAGGTGACAAGCCAAATTTATTCAGCCTCCTGAGGTTGAAGAGGTGCTGTTGCGCCTTCTTCACCACACTGTCTGTGTGAGTAGACCACTTCAGTTTGTCAGTGATGTGTACACCGAGAAACTTAAAACTTTCCACCTTCTCCACTGCTGTCCCGTCGATGTGGATAGGGGGGTGCTCCCTCTGCTGTTTCCTGAAGTCCACGATCATCTCCTTTGTTTTGTTGACGTTGCGTGAGAGGTTATTTTCCTGACACCACACTCCGAGGACCCTCTCCTCCTCCCTGTAGGCTGCCTCGTCGTTGTTGGTAATCAAGCCTACCACTGTTGTCTCGTCTGCAAACTTGATGATTGAGTTGGAGGCGTTCATGGCCACGCAGTCATGGGTGAACATGGAGTAAAGGAGGGGGCTGAGTACACACCCTTGTGGGGCCCCAGTGTTGAGGATCAGCAAAGTGGAGATGTTGTTACCTACCCTCACCACCTGGGGGCGGCCTGTCAGGAAGTCCAGGACCCAATTGCACAGGGCGGGGTCGCAATTGCACAGGGCGGGGTCGAGACCCAGGGTCTCAAGCTTAATGATGAGCTTGGAGGGTACTATGATGTTGAATGCTGAGCTATAGTCAATGAACAGAATTCTTACATAGGTATTCCTCTTGTCCAGATGGGGTAGAGCAGTGTGGAGTATGATGGTGATTCATCGTCTGTGGACTTATTGGGGCGGTAAGAAAATGTAGGGTTCTAGGGTGACAGGTAAGGTGGATGTGATATGATCCTTGACTAGTCTCTCAAAGCACTTAATGATGACAGAAGTGAGTGGTACGGGGCGATAGTCATTTAGTTCAGTTACCTTTGCATTCTTGGGTACAGGAACAATGGCCATCTTGAAGCATGTGGGAACAGTAGAATGAGATAGGGAGAGATTGAATATGTCCGTAAACACACCAGCCAACTCGTCTGCCCATACTCTGAGGACGCGGCTAGGGATGCCGTCTGGGCCGGCAACCTTGCGAGGGTTAACACGTTTAAATGTCTTACTCACGTCGGCCATGGAGAAGGAGAGCCCACAGTCCTTGATAGCGGGCCATGTTGGTGGCACTGTATTATCCTCAAAGCGGGCAAAGAATGTGTTTAGTTTGTCTGGAAGCAAGACGTCAGTGTCCGTGACGTGGCTGGTTTTTCTTTTGTAGTCCATGATTGTCTGTAGATCCTGCCACATACATCTCGTGTCTCAGCTGTTGAATTGCGACTCCACTTTGTCTATATACCGACATTTTGCTTGTTTGATTGCCTTGCGGAGGGAATGACTACACTGATTAAATTCGGCCATATTCCCAGTCACCTTTCCACGGTTAAATGCTTGGGATTCACGCTTTCAGTTTTGTGCGAATGCTGCCATCTATCCACAGTTTATGGTTAGGGTAGGTTTTAATAGTCACAGTGGGTACAACATCTCCTATACACTTCCTTATAAACTCATTCACCAAATCAGCGTATACATCGATATCATTCTCTGAGGCTACACGGAACATATCCCAGTTCGTGTGATCAAAACAATCTTAAAGCCTGGATGTTCATGCAATATACATTTTACTTTGTCTTGGAGGTCCTCATAACATTTTAAGAGCATTTAGAAAAAGTTTTATTTAAGTTTGACCTAATATTACTACAACATTCTCAGCATGCAAATGTGTAGCTCCTTAAAGCATAAGAAAGCAGATTGGAATACATCCTCATTGTGTTTCTCCCCAGATTTAATGGTCATTCATATTTAAGGACTGTATTGTAGGCCCACTGCAATTTGATCAGAACTTCAAGCTGCAATATGTAACTTTTTGGGCGACCCAACCAAATTCACATAGAAATGGGAGTTATAGATCTGTCATTCTCATTGAAAGCAAGTCTAAGAAGCAGTAGATCTGTTCTATGTGCGTTATTTCAATGCTTCCCGTTCATAAGTAAAATTTTTGCGTCTTTTACTTTAGGTTTTGTACACCAGTTTCAAACAGCTGAAAATACTATATTTTTGGTTATTGAAAAGATATTTCACAGCAGTTTAAATGGTACAATGATTCTCTACATTGCTTGTTTTGTCACATAAACTTACATTATGCAAACTACTCCAATTTTAACATCTAGGAAACAGCAGAACAAATTCTGCATATTGCACCTTTAATAATACAAACACTACTATATTTTTTACAATCTGTATATGTGGGGTTTGAACCTGCAATATTTAGTTGGCCAGTTTGTGAAACAGGTATTTTATCCTCTGCACCACCAGGGAAGCTCTGTTGCAGCTTCTTTTTTGAGTATATAGCCATGGCAGTATGGTCAATCGGTCAATGCATGGCTTCCTTGTTAGCCTTCTTAGACATAACTAACCCAGGGATATACTGGTAACTGGGTTATTCACCATCACTTCACCCATCCTCTTTATATACTGCGTATGTCTGGGCCATATTTACAAGGTATCAAAGACTTTGAGTGCCGATCTAAGAACACTTTAGCTTTTCAGATAATGAAAATTAAGACAGGGAGTACCATATCAAGCATCTCAAAGTAGGAATTATATCAGGTGAGTCCATTTTTACACAATGTTTTATTTTTTACAGTTAGTCTAAATCTGAATTTCTGACAATATTTATAAATCTGGATGAAACAAAGGCATGAATAAAGACATCCTCAATATCACTGTTTTTTCAAAAGAAACATGGTTAAAGAACATGTGGTATTGAACCTACAATCTCCAGATCTGTAACCAGACCATCAACCCACTGTATCACCATGCAATAGCTGTGGCCTCTAAGGTTTTACTCAGTCTACAATGGTCAGTCAGGACACAGAACTCTTAGTTATTAAAATGTTCCCATACTCTTCATACTCTTCATATACTGTGTACTACTGTGTTTTATGATTTAGCTCTTTGCTATTGCGCTTCTTTTTTTTTTTTTTTACAATCACAGTAAAGTGCTTAGTTGTTACCCAGAAATGATTTGATATTGAGATAAAACCGTCTGCATTGGACCTTTAAATCAGTCTTATTGTGTGTCACCATGTTTCAGAATGGGTATTGGATGCATTTGTATGTGTTTTGATTGAAACTGAAAAAAGGTATAATTGTTTTTGTATTTATACCACAGTTTTACTCTGGTGGCAAAGAGGATAAAATCCATGGCTCGGGAACCAGACATTGCAGGTTCAAACCCCACATGTGCAGATTGTCAAAATGAAGTGTAGAAACTATGGTTTTGTCTGTAAGATTAAATGCTGCTCAAATGTCCTATGAATGAAATGAAAATTCCATGTGTCTCTATATCACCTTAAAATGTGAATTGCCATTACATCTGGAGAGAAACAATGGGGATGTATTCCAATCTGCTTTAAGTACTGCAGTTATACATTTGCATACTGTTGTGGTAATATTACGTAAAACATTTTTTAAATGTTCTGAGGACCTCCAAGACAAGGTAAAACGTATATTACGTGAGCATCAATGGAATATTATGTTAAACGTAAAACAAATACACTATGAACATTGTACAAAACTGACATATTTTGAAATCGTGGAACATTGTGCAACATTGTGGGAATGTTCTGTCCAACCTATATGAATACCACAATAACCTATGTGAATACCACAATAATATTCTTGCAATATCCCAGACAACTCCCATAACTTAATGAAATGTTCAGGGAACCTTCAAAGAACTTAGACCCAGCATTCTGTCAACATTCTTTGAACATTATAGTAATTGACTGCGCAACCTAACTTAAACATTGTATGAATGTCATCACAACTGAGCATATTTTCTGTTTTGGGAACCTCTCTCTTGTAATGTACCCAAACTGTTCCCACAACCTAATTAAATGTTCTGGGAACCTTTACAGAACTTAGATCCAGCATTCTGTCAACATTCTTGCAACATCAAAGGAATGTTTTGTGCACCCTGATACAAACATTTCCTGAATGTTAGCACAACTGGACAGTTTTTGTGTTAGGGTTTTGGGAACATATCTTTTGTGATGTCCCCACAATGTTGTCACCAGACTGTACCCACAACACAATGAAACATTCTGGGAACCATTAAATAACAGGCTAAATGTGTTCTAGGAACATTCTTCTAGGAACACATCAGGCAAATGTTTTATACAAACATTCTATAATCATCATCCCGACTGGACAGTTTTTGTGTCATGAGGACATTTGCCTCAACCTTACGAATGTTCTGGGATATTTCACAGAAGCAATTTTGGTTTGCTGGGTGACATGTGAAAGCTGTTCGGCATAGATCCCTCCATCCATCCCATGAAGTTGCTCTGACAGTCAGGTATCTGCCTGCAGCACCCGGGAGCACACAAACGTACATACACTGACAGTCAGGCATCCGGTAGGGCCCCCAGGAGCTAAGTGTCCTGTGAACCAAGGAGGAATGCAGAGACCCTGGATTAGAAACCCTGAATGGTCTGACTCGGCTGAAGATGTTCCTGGGGTGTGTGTGTATGTATGTGCATGTAGTCAGATTTTTTTCCCTATACAGAGCCTGATGAGGCCTGATGATGCTAGTTGTGGAGCATAGGGATAGATATGGCAGTGTGGGTTATACACTCCTAGAAAAAAAAAATGTTATCTAGAACTTAAAGGGGTTCTTTGGCTTTTCCCATAAGATAACTTGAAGAACCCCTTTTGGTTCCAGGTAGAACCATTTTGTGTTCCAGCCAGGTAGAACTATGTTGGGTTTCATGTAGAACCCTCTGTAGAAAGAGTTTCACATGGAACCCAAAAGAGTTCTACCAGGAACCAAAAAGGGTTCTACCTGGAAACACAAAGGGTTCTCCAATGGGAACAGCCACAGAAATATTTTTTCTTTACTCCCTTTTTCAGGCATCTTTACTCCCTTTTTCGATCTTGTCTCATCGCTGCAACTCTCCAACGGGCTCGGAGGCAAAGGTTGAGTCATGTGTCCTACGAATCAACACCCGCCAGCTTAACACAGAAGCTAGCCACACCAATGTGTCAGAGGAAACACTGTTCAACTTCCGACATGGTCAGCCTGCAGGTGCCCAGCCCACCACAAGGTGTCGCTAAACCAAGTAAAGCACCCCCAGCTAAACCCTTCCCTAACAACACTGAACCAATTGTGCACTGCCCTATGGGACTCCTGATCACGGCCGGTTGTGATACAGCCCAGGATCGAACCCAGGTCTGTAGTGATGCCTCTAGCGCTGTGGTGCTGTGCCTTAGACCGCTGCACCACTTGGGAGGCCCTAGAAACCTTTTTTCTAAGAGACATTTTAACAGAGGACCAACTGTGGGATGGGTGTATAATGCTTCAGAGACTTGTGTGAAAGTCAGAATGAATGCAATTAGGAAGAGGTGTATTTTATCATCACTACTTCACTTCTCAAAGAAATATCTCCCTTCTTTCAAACTTACAGTGCCACATAAAGTGTAGACAAATAACTATCATGTTCACTCACACTGAATGAACTGATAACACCTCTTTCACACTCTCTCTGTGAGATTTCCAGAATTGTCTGGATGGATTAAGTTCATTAGACCCATACCGAGCATTTGATATAAAGTTAGCCATAAGGTCTGTGCGTTCTCACTCCAGCCTTCCTGTAACAGCCAATATGAGAGAGGGGAGAGAAGGGACAGACGGCGCGGAAGACCAGGGCTTGATCAGGTATCAACCCCAATCGCTAGGGCATTTCCCAAATGGCACCCTATTCCCTATGTAGTACACCACCTTTTGCACTGTATAGGGGATAAGGTGTCATTTGGGACACAGCCTGTCTGATGAATAATTTTGTTCCTCCTGATCCTCACATCACAATGAATCTAGATCAGCTTAGACATAGCAATAGGAGGGCTGGGGAGAGAGAGGACATTTGAGATTCTGGCATTAGGAACAAAGTATTTTCACTTTATCTTTGTGTTTCTCTCTCTCTAGCTCTCTCTCTATCAATTCAATTCAATTATCTATCTCTACATCTCTCTCTCTCACACTCTCTCACTAGCTCAATCGCTCTAGCTATCTCTCTCCCACTCTCTCTCTAGCTCTCTCTCTCCCACTCTCTCTCTCTCTCTCTCTCTAGCTCTCTATCAATTAAATTCAATTATCTATCTCTACCTCTCTCTCTCTCACACTCTCTCTCACTAGCTCAATCTCTCTAGTTATCTCTCTCCCACTCTCTCTCTCTCTAGCTCTCTATCAATTTAATTCAATTATCTATCTCTACCTCTCACACTCTCTCTCACTAGCTCAATCTCTCTAGTTATCTCTCTCCCACTCTCTCTCTAGCTCTCTCTCTCCCACTCTCTCTCTCTAGCTCTCTCTCCCCCATTCTCTCTCTCTCCCTCTCTATCTATCTCTCTCTCTCTCTAGCTCTCTATCAATTTAATTCAATTATCTATCTCTAGCTCTCTCTCTCCCACTCTCTCGCTTGCTCCATCTCTCTAGCTCTCTCTTTCTAGCTCCCTCTCCCACTCTCTCTAGTGCTCTCTTTCTAGCGCTCTCTCTCCCTCTCTCTCTCTCTCTAGCTCTCTGTCTCTCAACTTGAATTTAAAGTTAAGGGGGCTTTATTGGCATGGGAAACATATGTTTACATTGCCAAAGCAAGTGAAATAGATAATAAACAAAAGTGAAATTACACTCACAAAAGTTCCAAAAGTATAAACACATTTAAAATGTCATATTATGTCTATATACAGTGTTGTAATGATGTGCAAATAGTACAAAATAGTACAAAAAGGAAAATAGGTTGTATTTACAATGGTGTTTGTTCTTCACTGGTTGCCATTTTCTTCTGACAACATGTCACAAATCTTGCTGCTGTGGTTGAGCACTGTGGTATTGAGCACTGTGGTATTTCAACAAACAGATATGGGAGTTATCAAAATGTGATTATTTTTTCAAATTCTTTGTGGGTCTGTGTAATCTGAGGAAAATATATCTCAAATTTTGTCATACATTTGGCAGGATGTTAGGAAGTGCAGCTCAGTTTCCACCTCATTTTGTGGGAAGTGTGCACACAGCCGGTCTTCTCTTGAGAGCCAGGTCTGCCTTTGACTCCCTTTCTCAATAGCAAGGCTATGCTCACTGAGTGTGTACATTGTCAAAGATTTCCTTAATTTTGGGTCAGTCACAGTGGTCAGGTATTCTGCCACTGTGTACTCTGTGTTTAGGGACAAATAGCATTCTAGTTTGCGCAGATTTTTTGTAAATTCTTTCCAATGTGTCAAGTAATTATCTTTCTGTTTTCTCATGATTTGGTTGGGTCTAACTGTGTTGCTGTCCTGGGGCTCTGTGGGGTCTGTTTGTGTTTGTGGACAGAGCCCCAGGACCAGCTTGCTTAGGGGACTCTTCTCCAGGTTCATCTCTCTGTAGGTGATGGCTTTGTTATGGAAGGTTTGGGAATCATTTCCTTTTGGGCGGTTGTAGAATTTAACGGCTCTTTTCGGGATTTTGAAAATTAGTGGGTATCGGCCTAATTCTGCTCTGCATGCGTTCTTTGTTGTTTCACGTTGTACACTGAGGATATTTGTGCAGAATTCAGCATGCAGTCTCAATTTGGTGTTTGTCCCATTTTGGGAATTCTTGGTTGGTGAGTGGATCCCAGACCTCACAACCATAAAGGGCAATGGATTCTATAACTGATTCAAGTATTTTTAGCCAGATCCTAACTGGTATTGTCAAATTTTATGTTCCTTTTGTTGGCATAGAAGGCCCAAGTTGCCTTGTCTCTCAGATCGTTCACAGCTTTGTGGAAGTTACCTGTGTCGCTAATATTTAGTCAGATGTATGTATAGTTTGTTGGTGTGCTCTAGGGCAACAGTGTCTAAATGGAATTTGTATTCGTGGTCCTGGCAACCAGACCTTTTTTGGAACACCATTATTTTGGTCTTACTGAGATTTACTGTCAGGGCCCAGGTCTGACAGAATATGTGCAGAAGATCTAGGTGCTGCTTTAGATCCTCCTTGGTTGGTGACAGAAGCACCAGATCATCAGCAAACAGTAGACATTGGACTTCAGATTCTAGTAGAGTGAGGCCGGGTGCTCCAGACTGTTCTAGTGCCCTCGCCAATTCGTCGATATACAGTTGCAATTGAAAGTTTACATAGACCTTAGCCAAATACATTTAAACTCAGTTTTTCCACAATTCCTGACATTTAATCCTAGTAAAAATTCCCTGTCTTAGGTCAGTTAGGATCACCACTTTATTTTAAGAATGTGAAATGTCAGAATAATAGTAGAGAGAATGTCTTATTTCTGAGTAACTGAGTCAGATTGGTAGGCCTCCTTGCTCGCACACACTTTTTCAGTTCTGCCCACAAATGTTCTATAGGATTGAGGTCAGGGCTTTGTGATGGCCACTCCAATACCTTGACTTTGTTGTCCTTAAGCCATTTTGCCACAACTTTGGCTTGCGGTCATTGTCCATTTGGCTGACCAATTTGCAACCAAGATTTAACTTCCTGACTGATGTCTTGAGATGTTGCTTCAATATATCTACATAATTTTCCTTCCTCTAGAAGCTATCTATTTTGTGAAGTGCACCAGTTCCTCCTGCAGCAAAGCACCCCCACAACATGATGCTGCCATCCCCATGATTCACGGTTGGGATGGTGTTCTTTGGCTTGCAAGCCTCCCCCTTTTTCCTCCAAACATAACGATGGTCATTATGGCCTAACAGTTCTATTTTTGTTTCATCAGTCCAGAGGACATTTCTCCAAAAAGTACGATCTTTGTCCCATGTGCAGTTGTAGTCTGGCTTTTTTATGGCGGTTTTGGAGCAGTGGCTTCTTCCTTGCTGAGCGGCCTTTCAGGTTATGTCGATATAGGACTTATTTTACTGTGGATATAGATACTTTTGTACCCATTTCCTCCAACATCTTCACACGGTCCTTTGCTGTCGTTCTGGGATTGATTTGCACTTTTCGCACCAAAGTACGTTCATCTCTAGGAGACAGAACACGTCTCCTTCCTGAGAGGTATGACGGCTGCGTGGTCCCATGGTGTTTATACTTGCGTACTATTGTTTGTACAGATGAACGTGGTACCTTCAGGCGTTTGGAAATTGCTCCCAAGGATGAACCAGACTTGTGGAGGTCTACACATTTTTTTCTGAGGACTTGGCTGATTTATTTTAATTTTCCTATGATGTCAAGCAAAGAGGCACTGAGTTTGAAGGTAGGCCTTGAAATACATCCACAGGTACACCTCCAAATGACTCAAATGATGTCAATTAGTCTATCAGAAGCTTCTAAAGCCATGACATCATTTTCTGGAATTTTCCAAGCTGTTTAAAGGCACAGTCAACTTAGTGTATGTAAACTTCTGACCCACTGGAATTGTGATACAGTGAATTAGAAGTGAAATAATCTGTCTATAAACAATTGTTTGAAAAATTACATGTGTCATGCACAAAGTAGATGTCCTCACCGACTTGGCAAAACTACAGTTTGTTAACAAGAAATTTGTGAAGTGGTTGAAAAACGAGTTTTAATGACTCCAACCTAAGTGTATGTCAACTTCCGACTTCAACTGTATATTTTTAAATAACATTCTTAGACTGTTCTCTGAACGTTACTAAAGTTTTCTTGTTTTTTTATGTAATATCTTATTCACGTTCTGAGAGCGGAATGTATGTTTTTAGATAACATTTTTAGAACATTCTCTGAAATTTACAAAAGTTTTCTTGTGTTTTTTACGTTTATTTTCTTAACATTTTCAGACCAATTTGAGAACATGATTTAAATAGAACCATGAGGAAACCTTTAGGAAACGTTATGCTGAAGTACTGAAATTCCCACAGAAGAACGTTGTTTCTTAACATTCTCCGAGCCATTTAAGAACATTCCCAATGTCAAACCAGCTGGAGAAAGTTCCTAGAACATCATCAAAATTTTAATTAAATGTAAACGTGTGGTCCCGTGTGGCTCAGTTGGTAGAGCATGGCGCTTGCAACGCCAGGGTTGTGGGTTCATTCCCCACGGGGGGACCAGGATGAATATGTATGAACTTTCCAATTTGTAAGTCGCTCTGGATAAGAGCGTCTGCTAAATGACTTAAATGTAATGTAAATGTAAACGCTTGACTTTTTAGAAAATGTTCTGTTAAAGTGATGAAATACCAAGATTTTTTAATTTTTTGTCAACTTCCTTAAATATGCTGACAATGTTCCAAAGCCAAGGAAACATCCTGCACCATTCTCAGAAAGTTGTGGTAAGGTTGTATGCAAAATAATCATAGGACAACCACACTCTCACCAAGCTCTAAGAAACATATGGGTCTCAGAACGTTATGTGCTAGCTGGGACAGGTCTTTAGTGCTGCATTCCTCAGTATAGGATTTATGAAAACGCCAGTGACAACATGTCGTGTTCGGCCTTTAAGACCCACAGAACTGGCGCTGCGCTGAGGCCGCGCAGGTATTAATAGTTGGCATGGGAGAACGTAAATGATTGCTCTTTTACCGAAAATGTAATTTAATCCCCCCACAATTGTCAAGCTTGTCCTCTCAAGTAGCTCTGGGTATTGGAACGGCTATAAATCAATTCATTTGTTCTTTCTACCCCCACAAAACATTCCACATATTGAATGTGTAGGCCCTAGCCCTTCAATCTCAACGGTCAAAAAATCTGATCCATACTATCAACTTTTTTACAACTGTTCTCATTATCAAAGTCTGGTGTCCTCAATGTGTGTCTGTGAACTCGACTATGTTGTTTTCACGTGTTAAACATAGACGTTGTTTCTCCCCGGGGGCCGAGAGGCATTGGTTAGCTGTCAGATCCTGTTGTCCCGTCTGTCACAACACGTCAGAGAGATGGAGAGAGAGAGAGCGTGAGAGAGAGACAGAGAGAGAGAGAGAGAGAGAGAGAGAGAGAGAGAGAGAGAGAGAGAGAGAGAGAGAGAGAGAGAGAGAGAGAGAGAGAGAGAGAGAGAAAGAGAGCGATCCATGGCCTATTTTGATCAAAGATGACCTGAGGGCTATGCCAGGATGAAAACAAGGTGTGAGGGGCAGACAGACAGACAGACAGACATTGTGTGAATATGAGACTGAAGTATGCTTAGGGTTCAAGGCACAATTCACACCTCAGGACTGTGGTGATTACATCGACAAGCTGACCTGAAGCACAGAGCATCGGGCATCAACTGATCTACAGTAACTCCCTCATGCACAGATTCATACAGATCCTAACCCCATGTCCAAAATTACAGTTTGTTTAGAGATTGATCTATTTCCTGTTTAGTTATCACTTGCTGAATAACTTCCTTTTTTTTGTCAGACATATTTACCTTAGCGATTTGTCTATATAACACATTCAGTGAGTGAAGAGCGGTAATGCCTGTATATATTATTATTATATATTAATGAAAACATCAGCCGTATCTAGCTGTATAATAAGAACCAGCCAGGCTAAACCAGACAATGCCAGATCTGGTCTGATCTAGTCTAGTCTAGTCTGGTCTGGTCTAGTATAGTGTGGTCTAGTATAGTGTGGTCTAGTCTAGTGTGGTCTAGTCTAGTGTGGTCTGGTCTGATCTAGTCTAGTCTGGTCTGGTCTGGTCTAGTCTAATGTGGTCTAGTCTAGAATAGTCTGGTCTAGTCTGGTCTAGTCTAGTCTGGTCTAGTCTGGTCTAGTCTAGTCTAGTGTGGTCTAGTCTAGTGTGGTCTAGTCTGGTCTGGTCTAGTCTAGTCAAATCTGGTCTAGTCTAATGTGGTCTAGTCTGGTCTGGTCTAGTCTGGTCTAGTGTGGTCTAGTCTGGTCTGATCTAGTCTGGTCTGGTCTAATGTGGTCTAGTCTAGTCAAGTCTGGTCTGGTCTAGTCAAGTCTGGTCTAGTGTGGTCTAGTCTAGTGTGGTCTAGTCTAGTCTGGTCTAGTCTAGTCTGGTCTAGTCTGGTCTGATCTAGTCTGGTCTGGTCTAGTCTGGTCTGATTTAGTGTAGTCTAGTCTGGTCTGGTCTTGTGTGGTCTAGTGTGGCCTAGTCTGGCCTAGTCTGGTCTAGTGTGGTCTAATGTGGCATAGTCTGGTCTAGTCTGGTCTAGTGTGGTCTAGTGTGGCCTAGTCTGGTCTAGTGTGGCATAGTCTGGTCTAGTGTGGCATAGTCTGGTCTAGTCTGTACTAGTCTGGTCTAGTCTAGTCTGGTCTAGACTGGTCTGTGGTATGTTTCAGCCTGCTAACACAGATGGCACCCTGGGAGATTGTTTACCCAAATATGATTTTAGTGATGAATTAGCCCAAACACATTGTTGTCCTCTAATCCCTGGTTATAGTGCTGCAGGCCTTGCCAGCCAAGCAATCATATAGGATGGCCCTGGATTCCCCAGCTGGCCTGCGAACATCTGCTGGGCCATTTAAACAGATAATAGATCAGACTGAAGAGATAGAGGGAGAGAGAGGGAGAGGAAAGAGAGAGGAGAGAGAGAGAGAGAGAGAGAGAGAGAGAGAGAGAGAGAGAGAGAGAGAGAGAGAGAGAGAGAGAGAGAGAGAGGAAAGAGAGATGTGCAGGTGTTGCTAACCAGAGCCAGAACTCAAGCTAGATCTAACTGTCCAAGTCCACCATGCAGCACACACACACACACACACACACACACACACACACACACACACACACACACACACACACACACACACACACACACACACACACACACACACACACACACACACACACACACACACACACACACACACACACAGCACAGCCAATGAGTCAGGGCCCCTCTCAGATAATAAAGCAAGGATTAAGTTTTCTTAAGGTACTGGTGGGGGTACTTGGCTCTGAGCTCAGCAGAGACCCACACCAGCCCTGTTCAGCCCTGTTCAGGGAGAGATTTAATTGGATGCAGATGGGAGAAGGTAAATCAAAGAAATTGGCAAATATCTAGGCGGAATACCTAATGGGAACGGTACAGAAAAGGAAATTAAAAATTATTTGAAGCAGATGGACTGTTCTTTGATTTTCTCAGGGCAATGTATTAGCGTCCGTGAAAAAGAAATGTGTCTGTTTATTTTGCGCTGTCAGGAAATGTAGGGTCTGCTGTTAGTTTAGGACCGCCAGGCCATTAGTCATCATTTAAACCTTATTTGTTATCGATTCGTGATTTAGCGTGATTTATTGGTTCCTGTCAGCTTTGATTCCCCAGTCCACACGTTTTATTTCAGCACCAGGGCGTCGAGTTTATGAAAAATTCAAACAACAAAGTTTGAGGAGAGAAAGGTGCATACAGTTTAATTTGCATCGTTACGTAACAGCTTGGGCTCGATTCATGTTGCATTTCAACTGTAATTAATTTGTTCCTGTTCTTTCCTGCTTTTGCCAATTACAGTAAAACAAAATGTTGAATACAGTTGATATTATTCAAGAAATACCTTCCTTTTTATGGGACAATAAAACAATTATCTGACATGAAATACTGTTACAAATGTTGAAGCATAGTCAAGTAGGTTGAGTATATGAACTGAGGAATACAAACTGTTGTGAATTAGTGGTGAAACCCCCAAGAGGTATTGTTATAATGTTGTTTAGATGTACTTTTTTTCTCTGCATTAAAACCACAGTTATGATCATTAAAAGTTACTGGCTCTGAGGTGCTGTGGGCATAATAAGATTAGGTTTGTATATTAATCTTACAGTAACATATGGATCAGATTGCAAAGAAAGATCTTATGATTATAAACTTCATCACATTGGTCACCTACCTAAACTAATTATAGCAAAGGTTATCACACATAATTTTTTATGACGAATACAACACAATCTCAACTAATGTAGCCTGGTGCTGCATGGGGTTCATCTCAATAGTTTTACATGGCTTCGTCTCCTTATCTACTCTCATCATCTCCTTTCCTTGATCTGCACTGATCTGAAAACACAGGGGAAATAAAATCAGTAAGGTGGATACCTACTATACTCAGACAAATTGGCTATGTGAAAGCTATACTACATTCTAAAGGGCCTCTGACAGTTTGCTTTCACCCATCCAGTTCTGTCAGATCAGTGAAGACTTAACCGTTGAGATTCAGTTCCAATGGAAACACAGCAGTTGGTGTATGGTCCTGTGGAATGTTAGTCAGTTAAATGGAGAATGACCAGGTAAATGGGCTCTGGTTAGGACTGTGTAGGGCTCCTCCACTGGTTGAACTCCACAATGCTTCCTAAAGCCTCAGATCACCACCACAAATATGTGTGTGTGTGTATGTGGGCGTGCGTGTGTGCATGCGTGTAAGACGTGTCACCAAGACTCTCACCCCTGGAAGAACCAGATGTAGAGTTTGAAACATCCTCTGTCTGTCTGGAACCCTATGAGACTTCTCCTCATTGTTCAAAGCACATACACACGCTCACGCACATGCATACACACACGTAAGAAAACACACACACACACACACCTCCCTTCTTGCCTCAGTCTTCAATCTGGATCTGTGTGAGTACATCAGCCATCGGAGCTGCGAGGCGAAGGGAGGACCGGGAGGAGATGTTGTGAGAATTGCGAGAACAAAAACAATTCTCACCTTGAGAAACAAACAGGAGGCGTCGCTGAGGCAACGCTGAGGCCTGTTCTGTTCCATGGTGTGCCTGACAAAGCGTTCTATTTCCTGCAACAAGGGATTCCACTGTGACGGTTTGTTCACTACCTACTGTCATGCATAAACAATACAAATCTATGAGTTTAGGATGAATACAACTGGAACATGGGGGACTACAGCTATAGTCTGTGATTACCAAAACAACAAAACTCATAAGGTATTTATAAGTTAAATTATTATATTTTTCAAGAATCAATAGCTATAGCCTATAGGTAAATAATTAAAGTCCCAAAATGGATGTACCAATCCCAGACTGTAGCTTTAAATGATAAATACTGCTGATATTGCCGTACTGCGACAACTTTTTGTATCGTGAGGTCTTCAGAGCTAACTTATAAAAACAAAGGTAACTGAAAATGTTGGCACTCCTGAGAAAACGCTGCTTGGTCCTGAAAAAACGTATCTCTCTCTCTCTTCCACTCTCCTCTGTCTGCTCTCTCTCAGTCTTTCCCAACACTTTTCTCTCTCCTAACTTTCTGACTTTGATTTTCACTAGTGCAAGATTTTGGAAGAAGGGGAAAGAGAAAAAGAGAAATAGCTGGGGGTGTGAGATATAGGAGAGAGAGAAAGAGAGAGTAGGAGAGAGAGAGCGAGAGAGAGAGAGAGAGGGGGGGAGATAGGGAGAGAGAGACAGGAGAGAGAGAGAAAGAAAGAGAGAGAGAGAGAGAGAGAGAGAGAGAGAGTGTGGGAGAGAGGTATAGAGAGAAAGAGGGAGATAGGGATAGAGAGAGAGAGAGAGAGAGAGAGAGACAGAGTGAGATAGGGATAGAGAGAAAGAGGGAGATAGGGAGAGAGAGAGAGAGAGAGAGAGGGGGGTGGGGTGGGGGTGGGAGAGAGAAAGAGAGAGAGATAAAACAAGTATGTTTGAACTGGGAGGCCTAATGTAGTCAGGATGGAATCTGTCACTCAGCTCGTGGCATGTTGATGACTCAGGGCAGTCTGAGCTGTAAGCAGTAGGTGATTTATAGACACATACTGAACTCCTGCAGGCTGGCGGAGAGGAGAAGGGAAGAGAGGGAGAGATCACAGCCTCACAGCCGCTTCACAGATCACCGCAACAGGCCCCTTTTTTGGCTGGGGCAGAGAGAGAAGTCGGGGAGAGAGGGAGGGGTATGAGAGAGAGGGGTGAGTGGGAGGGAAAGAGAGAGGGGGGAAGTGAGAGAGAGAAAATTGAATTGAGAGAGACCAACACAGAGAGAGAGACCAACACAGAGAGAGAGACCAACACAGAGAGAGACCAACACAGAGAGAGACCAACACAGAGAGAGAGACCAACACAGAGAGAGAGACCAACACATAAAGAGAGAGAGCAACACAGAGAGAGAGAGCAACACAGAGAGAGAGACCAACACAGAGAGAGAGACCAACACATAAAGAGAGAGAGCAACACAGAGAGAGAGACCAACACAGAGAGAGACCAACACAGAGAGAGACCAACACAGAGAGAGAGACCAACACAGAGAGAGAGACCAACACATAAAGAGAGAGAGCAACACAGAGAGAGAGAGCAACACAGAAAGAGAGACCAACACAGAGAGAGACCGGGTCTGGGCAGGGAATGTATTCTTTCTCTCCCTATTCAATTCAGTTTAAGGGCTTTATTGGCATGGGAAACATGTGTTAACATTGCCAAAGCAAGTGAACTAGATAATAAACAAAAGTGAAGTAAACAATAAAAATGAACAGTAAACATTAAATTCACAAAAGTGATAAAATAATAAAGACATTATAAATTCCATATTTTGTGCAAATAGTTAAAGTACAAAAGGGAGAATAAATGAACATAAATATGGGTTATATTTACAATGGTGTTTGTTCTTCACTGGTTGCCCTTTTCTTGTGGCAACAGGTCACAAATCTTGCTGCTGTGATTCACACTGTAATATTTCACCCAGTTGATATGGGAGTTTATCAAGATTGGATTTGTTTTTTCAAATTCTTTGTGTATCTCTGTAATCTAAGAGAAATATGTGTCTCAAATATGGTCATAGATTTGTCAGGAGGTTAGGAAGTGCAGCTCAGTTTCCACCTCATTTTGTGGGCAGTGTGTGCATATCCTGTCTTCTCTTGAGAGCCAGGTCTGCCTACGGCGGCCTTTCTCAATAGCAAAGCTATGCCCACTGAGTGTAAATAGTCAAAGCGTACTTTAAGTTTGGGTCAGTCACAGTGGTCAGGTATTCTGCCACTGTGTACTCTCTGTTTAGAGACAAATAGCATTCTAGTTTGCGCTGTATTTTGTAAATTCTTTCTAATGTGTCAAGTAATTATCTTTTTGTTTTCTCATGATTTGGTTGGGTCTAATTGTGTTGCTGTCCTGGGGCTCTGTTGGGTCTGTTTGTGTTTGTGAACAGAGACCCAGGACCAGCTTGCTTAGGGGACTCTTCTCCAGGTTCATCTCTCTGTAGGTGATGGCTTTGTTATGGAAGGTTTGGGAATCTATTCCTTTTAGGTGGTTGTAGAATTTAACGGCTCTTTTCTGGATTTTGATAATTAGCGTGTATCGGCCTAATCCTTCTCTGCATGCATTATTTGGTGTTTTAGGTTGTACACTGAGGATATTTGTGCAGAATTCTGCATGCAGAGTCTCAATTTGGTGTTTGTCCCATTTTGGGAATTCTTGGTTGGTGAGTGGATCCCAGACCTCACAACCATAAAGGGCAATGGGTTCTATAACTGATTCAAGTATTTTTAGCCAGATCCTAATTGGTATGTCTCTCTCTCTTTCTCTCTCTAATGCCAAACTGCTTTGCACGGCAATTAGCTCTGTCCTCATTTGGTCTCTCTCGTCAGTCCCAGAGGATAATGAAAGTCGTACATCATCTTCATGTTAATTATCCAGCTCAGCTGCAGACAGGCTCTGTAGCCCTGATATTTATTGCTCTTCCAATAAGCAGGTAAAAAAAATACTCCCTTGAAAGGTTGCCCTTACCCCTTTGCCTCACATCCTTGACATTCCTTTCTCGCAAATGTGCTAGTCAAAGGGGAAATGTCTTCATTCCACATAAATCATTAGTCCTTGAGAAGTTGCTGTAACAAAATCTTTGGCCCGAGTGGCAGCACAGCAGGTCAGCTGAGTGTTGGAAACTTGAGAACATCAACATTTCGTGGGTCAGCTTGTCTGCGATAATTTACATGGGGATGGCTAATGGGGGGAACACAAGAGAAATTTCTGTACCAGGAAAGAGCAGAGTCAGGAGAAAAGTACTTTCCTGCTGATCCTAATTAACATATATCAACGTTTGAAACTCTTATTGGCGGTCCGACTAAATTACTTGTATCAGGCTTTCATTGTGTCATTTAAATTCATATAAAAAAATAAAAAAATAACTTTATTTAACTAGGCAAGTCAGTTAAGAACAAATTCTTATTTACAATAATGTCCTACCCCGGCCAAACCCGGAAGACGCTTGGCCAATTGTGCGCCGCCCTATGGGACTCCCAATCACGGCCGGATATAATACAGCCGGGATTCGAACCAGGGACTGTAGTGACACCTCTTGCACTGAGATGCAGTGCCTTAGACCGCTGCGCCACTCGGGAGCCAGAGTTAGATGAAACATACACTTTATTATCCCAATTATTATTGGGCTTGAGACCAGTGATTTCAAAATATATTATCAGTATAGCCCTACCTTTGGGATAACTGACTTCAAATCCTCCAAGGAGAAATATCATTTCTATTATGTGTCCTGACGTGACACACTCAATAAAAAGAGATCACATTTCTCGCGACATTGAAAACATGATACTTAGTGTCTAATTAAGAAGGGCTATTTAGCTAATGCTGTCATACATGCAGGTTTGTTAGCCCTCATGTTCGTGGAACTCTTTGATGTAAACTATCTAATAAAGCCTAGCCCACTCCCTCACAGAGTCACATGAGCTCCAATGCGAGGGGCTCTTCTCAAATGGAAATAATATCTGTCTCTACGACGCCTGAAGGATGTCATTACTGCCCAAGCTCAGAGATAAAGATTATACAAATATCAACACCTCTCTGAAATTCAGAGTACAGACATCCACTCACACTAATGACTTTCATATTTCATAGCTTATTCCTACAACACATGGACCCCCGCCTGCAAAGGGTAAAGGAAATATGCAGCAGAATGAAAGAAATCACCTGTTTTACTTCACATGGTGTCTCAATAGAGTACAAATAGAGGGAGGGAATCTCTCGACCCTTCCATCCCTTCCCTCTTTCTCTCTCTCACTCTACTGTCATCCTCACCCCCATCTTAGTCTCCCTTCCTCCTCCCTTTCCTCCCTGGACGCTCTGCTGCATGGGTATTGTAGTCAGAACAGAGAGAGCGAGTGTAGCAGCCATAGAGAGCAGAGAGAGGAGACTAATTGTCAAGGTTATGGCTGTGAAGATGATTGATGGCAGGCTGGGCTGTTCTGTCAGCCTGTCAGGAGGCAGGAATGCTTAATGTTCTCATTATTGGTAACGCTGTTGTGTATATTTCTCTGTCAGCGCCGCCGAGCCATCTGAACTGCCAAAGCACTTCAAAGGCCTTCAGGTCATTCATCTCCCCTGACGCTCCCCTCTCACGCTCAGCCTTAGCAGAGTGCCAGTGATTTGTTATAACTTGACAGGTCGTCTGTAATGGTGGAGGAGGAGGAGGAGGAGGAAGAGGGGGTGGGATTCCTTTTTGTCACTCTGTGAAAACATCAATGTTCCGGTAATAGGCTACAACTGTCAGCTGGGGCCGGCAGCACCCAGCACCTGACAGTTGTGGCCCTCGCTAATTTGCAGCCCCGGTGACTTGCACTCTCTCTCTGTCCCTCTCACTCTCTCTTTTTCTCTCCCCATCTCTCCCTCTCTCCGAGTTTAGATTGTGGTTGTGGTGGTGTCACGTACAAACAAACCACCATCTGTTGTTTGGTGCCGGAGGACGGCAGAGGAGAAGAGAGATGGCTATGCTAATTGAAGACCTGTCCTCATCTCATATTAATCATCCCTGAAGAAACACACATATCTTATCTTCTGAAGTCAGGGCTGAGTGGGAGAGAAACAATGGAGGGAGGAAGAGACAGATGGTGCTGGAACACTGTCCAGAACAGAGAGAATGAGAGAGAGAGGAAGGAATGGTGGTAGAAATGGGGAAAAGAAAGAAAGAGGAGTGGAGGGGTTCGGATTCTTAATTTTAAAATTTATTTAACAAGGCAAGTCAGTTAAGAACAAATTCTTATTTACAATGACGGCCTACCAAATGGCAAAAGACCTCCTGCGGGGACGGGGGCTGGGATTAAAAATAGAAATAAATAACTTCTATATATAGGACAAAACATACATTACGACAAGAGAGACAACACAACACTACATAAAGAGAGAAATAAGACAACAACATAGCAAGGCAGCAACACATGACAACACAGCATGGCAGCAACACAACATGACAACCACATGGTAGCAACACACCATGGTAGCAGCACAAAACATGGTACAAACATTTTTGGGCACAGACAACAGCACAAAGGGCAAGAAGGTAAAGACAACAATACATCATGCAAAGCAGCCACAACTGTCAGTAAGAGTGTCCATGATTGAGCCTTTGAATGAAGAGATTGAGATAAAACTGTCCAGTTTGAGTGTTTGTTGCAGCTCGTTCCAGTCGCTAGCTGCAGCGAACTGAAAGACGAGCGACCCAGGCATTTGTGTACAAATGTGCTTTGGGGACCTTTAACAGACTGTGACTGGCAGAACGGGTGTTGTATGTGGAGGATGAGGGCTGCAGTAGATATCTCAGATAGGGGGGAGTGAGGCCTAAGAGGGTTTTATAAATAAGCATCAACCAGTGGGTCTTGCGACGGGTATACAGAGATGACCAGTTCACAGAGGAGTATAGAGTGCAGTAATGTGTCCTATAAGGAGCATTGGTGGCAAATCTGATGGCCGAATGGTAAAGAACATCTAGCCGCTCGAGAGCACCCTTACCTGCCGATCTATAAATTACATCTCCATAATATAGCATGGGTAGGATGGTCATCTGAATCAGGGTTAGATTGGCAGCTGGGGTGAAAGAGGAGTGATTGCGATAGAGGAAACCAAGTCTAGATTTAACTTTAGCCTGCAGCTTTAATATGTGCTGAGAGAAGGACAGTGTACTGTCTAGCCATACTCCCAAGTACTTGTATGAGGTGACTACCTCAAGCTCTAAACCCTCAGAGCTAGTAATCACACCTGTGGGGAGAGGGGCATTCTTCCTACCAAACTACATGACCTTTGTTTTGGAGGTGTTCAGAACAAGGTTACAGGTAGAGAAAGCTTGTTGGACACTAAGAAAGATTTGTTGTAGAGCATTTAACACAAAATCCGGTGAGGGGCCAGCTGAGTATAAGACTGTATCATCTACATATAAATGGATGAGAGAGCTTCCTACTGCCAGAGCTATGTTGCTGATGTAAATTGAGAAGAGCGTGTGGCCTAGGATTGAGCCTTGGGGTACTCCCTTGGTGACAGGCAGTGACTGAGACAGCAGATTTTCTGACTTTATACACTGCACTCTTTGAGTGAGGTAGTTAGCAAACCAGGCCAAAGACCCCTCAGAGACACCAATATTCCTTAGCTGGCCCACAAGAATGGAATGGTCTAACGTATCAAAAGCTTTGGCCAAGTCAATAAAATAGCAGCACAATATTGCTTAGAATCAAGGACAATGGTGACATCCTTGAGGACCTTTAAGGTTGCAGTGACACATCCATAACCTGAGGGGAAACCAGATTGCATACCAGAGAGAATATTATAGACATCAAGAAAGCCAGTCAGTTGATTATTCACAAGTTTTTCCAACACTTTGGAAAAGGGCAAGATAGAAATAGGCCTATAACTGTTAGGATCAGCTTGATCTCCCCCTTTAAATAAAGGACGAACCGTGGCTGCCTTCCAAGCAATGGAAACCTCCCCAGAAAGGAGAGACAGGTTAAAAAGTTCAGAGATAGGCTTGGCGATGATAGGGGCAGCAACATTAAAGAAGAAAGGGTTCAGATGTTTTTTTTGGGGTCAAGCTTCAGGAGCTCCTCTAGCACCTTGGACTCAGTGACTGCCCTGCAGGGAGAAAATTTGTAGCGGGGCAGGGGAAAAAGAGGGAGGAGCATCTGGGATTGTCGCATTAGAAGGGGTGGGAGATGAGGAAATGTTGGACGGGTAAGGAGGCATGGCTGAGTCAAATAGGAATCCTGACTTAAAGAGCTCAGCCATGTCCGTCTTGTCAGTAACAACCACATCATCAACATTAAGGGATATGGGCAGCTGTGAGGAGGAGTGTTTATTCTCCAGGTCTTTAACCATTTTCCAGAACTTCTTGGAGTTAGACCCACAGAGAGAGAACTGCTCCTTAAAGTAACTAACTTTGGCCTTCAGGATAGCCTGAGTGCACTTATTTCTCATTTGCATGAACGAGAGCCAGTCAGCCTGAGTATGCGTGTGCCGAGCCTTTCGCCAATAGAGAGAGAGAGAGAGAGAGAGCGAGGGTGGGAGGGTGAGGGAGGGAGAAAGAGAGAGAGAGAGAGAGAGAGAGAGAGGAGGGGTGGTGAGGGAGGGAGAAAAATAAAGGGGTGGGGTTTAAAGAAAAGGGAGGAAGAGAAAGAGAGAGCGACTTTCCCCAGGGGAAAAGAAAGAGGAGAGGGAGGTAGAGAGCTCCTGAGTTCTTTGACTAAAATATATGTAATACCTTTGTTAAAACCAAGTATAGAGTTTATTTATTATAATTAATTGGTATTAGATTTAAAAGGTGATCGAAATGCTCCTGAATTGTAATGTCGTTAATGCATTTCTTTTTAAGAAAATATTTATTTAAGGTATAAGTGAATAGGTTGGTTTACTTTTAAGTTTAAGTTTAGACCAATAAGGTAGCTTGTTAAGCTGTGGCCAATGGGAGAGTTGACCTGCTTAACAGAAGGCCTGGTAAAGAGACGTTGAAAAAAGAGGGGGAGACGTTGAAAAAAGGATGGAGAAACCTACAAAAAACATTTTTTTTAACAAAACCCATACCTACCGAGTTTTGAAGGGAAATACTGATTTGATTTTATAAGAGAGTTGTTATTATCTTGTTAAGAAAGACTTAGTAGAGACTGAAGCTATCGTCGCATCGCGGAGCTATTTGACTGCGCTTGCTGTGGATATTGCAAGGACATCTGCACGGAACTGCTGTACTTCGCTGAGGAAATATCTACGAGTAGTAAGTAACTACAACAGTGGGGTGCTTCGAGACTTTTCTTTTTAGCTCCAACGCGCGCCAACGGGTTTAACCAAGCTTGCAAGTAATTTGGACATGGGTTGTGCATGACTCATTGGGGTTTATTTTTTATTTTTTATTTTGATGTGGTACATTGAAAATGTGACAATATACATCTTGAACCTTATGTCTGTTGCCTTGGTGGAGTCATTTACTGTTTCAGTTTCATTTAAATGCATGGGAAAGCATATCCTTATATAATAACAAAAATCTATAATCATTCTATCTGAATGTAATACCCTAGTTGTCATCACCCTAGAGAGTTTGCAATAGGGATTCTTATTGGAGATGGCCTTCTCACCTTATATTCCATGCTGTGCAGATATTCTAAGTAAGGTAATATTGTGAGAGTCAAATTCGAGCCTGGTGAGAGGGTTACAGTTGGATAAATGTAGATAAACTTGAAGTTTTTCACAAGGACTTATACAACATACTAACCTCAACATTAAAACCTTCAATCCAAATCATAATTCCATACCCAAAACCTTGATTTTGGACAAAATTACCTGAATGGACAATTACTACCAAGGACGATCAAGAAAACACTTCTAACAAACCAAAACCTGCAAAAGAACACAGAGGAACCAGGAAATACCATCCAACACAAAACTGAGTGAGTAATATTCATTATGAAGCTAATTCTGAAGCCAAAAAGTAAAAGAGAATGATCACCAAGTAATTTTAATATATAAAGCTAAGTAAATAAGTAAACTAAGATACCAAGCTGCTAGGACAGAACAGACCTGGCAGCACCTTCAATTAGCACTGAAATGTGAAGTCAGACGTGTGAAATCTCTTGAGCCCAAACACGGCAGGAGAGTTTCACAGCCCCCCTCCACCCAAATGCAGAGGCATTTGAAACCCCAATGGCTTTTCCCTGTCCAGAGGTCATTACAATACAGTGCCCAATGGATATTAAAAATAACCCTGAAAGGTATAAGTCCTCAAAGACAATCCAGAGGCACTATTTGCTGATTGCAACAAAGAGGGGAATGTAATCAACTTAATTTCCCACACAGACCATCCCCTGGCATGGCACAGTGCTGTAAGAGCACACTACCCCTATGTCGAGAGAGGGTATTGGCCCAGGGTGGAAACTCAGAATACTAGACATTGAGGGAATTGAAACAACCTCTGTCAACATGTACAAGTCTGGGACAGTAATGTTACAGGGCATCCTCATGCAGTTCAAGCAGGACTTTTACGGGATCAAAGAGAGAGCACAACATGGAAAAGCTCTCACTCTGTGATGACTCCCCCATCTGGAGTGAGTCTGATCACACCTCTTCAAACTGTGCTGCAGACGAGGATAGTCACCCCCCCAGCACTGAACACACCCAGGTCCCACAACTGCACTGCTCCTCCATCATTGAGAGGGATACATTCACAGAGCTGGAGAGAGACATGGAGGAGCTCAGAGAGCTAGTCCACACAATCCAGACAGAACAAGCCCACAAAACAGACCCCCCCCCCCCCCCCCACACACACACACACACAAGACCCGGAGGGAAGAAGGTGGAGATGGACGACTGTCTAAGAGAGCTGGTTGCTCTACGGACTGAGGTGAGAGAACTTAAAGAGGCACACATGGCCCTGAAAGATGAGGTCAGAAAGCTAAGGTGTGACAGAGAGTAGGACACTCCCCCAGACAAACCAACAGAACTTCCCACCTCAGACCTGGACCACAACCTCAACACCACAATGGGATAGACAACACATGACCCCCAAACCCACCCAATCCTAATAGCCCTCCTCTCAGCTCCCCCGATAGCCTTCCTGACAACCCCCCACACATCCACCGAGGACACACAAAAGCCAGAGATTGTGCTCCTCATTGACTCAAATGGCAAATACATTCAAGAAGATAAACCCAAACACTAGGCATGCTCTGGAGCTGTTGTCAGAGGACAGACAAGGGTCCCCCAGCCACATCATAATTCACATGGGCACAAAGACCAGAGGGCCCACCAGGAAAGGATGGCAAAGGCACTCAAGGGAGTGGTTGAAAAAGCTTCTTCCACTTCCCCCAACGCACAAGTGGTTATCTCCACCCTACAACCACAAAAATACGTTCACCCTGCCACCATACAGCGGGTGAATGCAAGCATTTCACAAGATTGTGCCTCAAAACCTAATGTATACCTGGCCCACCACTCCACCCTGGACTTGAACAGCCTTTACGACCAAGTCCACCTCTACAAGGCAGCAATCGCAGCTTTTGCCAGGACCCTGAAGGACGTCAACCTCAAACGCAGCCCCAGCACCTCACACAGGAGCAACAGAGTGACGGACACTCCGCCGTGACCAGCGAGACACCCTCCCAGACCTGCAAGACCCCCTCCCGAAGGACCTGCACAGAGAGAACCCACACCAAGAGGACCTACACCCAGACCACAGGATCACCAGCCATATCCCCACCCCAACCAGCTAAGACCACCCCAAGCAAACCCTGGCCACACCCTATATAGGCCCCCCCATATCAGACCAATGCCCCTTCTGCCCACTCCATGCCCCCCGCCCCAGGACATATGCCCAGGCCGTGCGCAGAGCAACAGGCCCATCTCCCACTATTACACCCGCCCAAGCCCCATGTATCAGATGCTCAACATGCTCTGCTCACACCTACTGTGATGGTCCAGGCCTAAACCACACAAAAACAACACTAGACACTATGGAACACAAAGCTTTTACTATCTCATCCTGGAATAAACAAGGTCTGAGGTCATCTGGCTTTGGCCTAAAGAGCAGGAACCCAGACTTCATCAAAGAAATTGGAAATACAGACATTGTCATCCTACAACAAACATGTTATAAAGGTGACAGACCCACTGGTTGCCCTCTTTGTTGCAGAGAGCTGGTAGTCCTATCCACCAAAATGCCAGGTGTGAAACAGGGAAGAGACTCAGGGGGTATGCTATTTTGGTATAGAGCAGACCTAACCCACTCTATTAAATTAGTCAAAACAGGAAACATTTTCCCCACATTTAATAAGGAATTTCTCAACAGAGAAAAATGTCCTCATGTATATTTTAACAATGACAGCTTCTCCATCCTAGAGGGGGAGATCAACAATTTCCAGGCTCAGGGACATGTACTAGTCTCAGGGACATGTACTAACCCGACACACTCAACACACAGGGGGACAAACACCTACCTGGAGGTGTCATGCCCTGATCATAGAGAGCCTTTTTATTCTCTATGTTGGTTAGGTCGGGGTGTGACTAGGGTGGGTAATCTAGGTTGTTAATTTCTATGTTGGCCTGGTATGGTTCCCAATCAGAGGCAGCTGTTTATCGTTGTCTCTGATTGGGGATCATATTTAGGCAGCCATTTCCCCACAGTGTTTTGTGAGATCTAGTTTATGTATAGTTGCCTGTGAGCCCTCCATAGCTTCACGTATCGTTTGCTTTTTTATTGTTTTGAGCGTTTCACGAATAAAAAGATGTGGAACCCATATCACGCTGCGCCTTGGTCCGAATGTTATTTAGACGATCGTGACAGAAGATCTCACCACACCAGGACCAAGCAGCATGCCCAGGAAGAGAAGGTATCCTGGGCTTGGGAGGAGATCAAGGAGGAGAAGATATCCTGGACTTGGGAGGAAATAATGTGAGGACACGAAACCCTTCCTTGGAAGCAGACGCAAGGAGAGAAGGGAAGACAGCGACGACGACGGCGTCACAACGCCACAACGAAAGCCCACAGAACAGCCCCAATAAAAAAAAAATGGGGGGGGGCACACGGGGTGGTTGGCACACGGGGTGGTTGGCGGAGCCGAGGAATGAACCAGAGGCAATCTGGGAGAAGATGGAAAAATTGGAGGAGAGTGAACGGAGAAAGTCAGAGACGTTCAGTGAGTTGATGGAGAAATTGGAGGAGAGAGAAATGAGAGAGTTGTTGTGTTGGTGTATGATGCACGACATTCGCCCTAAGGAGCGTGTCATCAGTTTGATGCCACCTGAGTCAGCTCTCCGTACTCGTCCTGAGGAGCGTGCTAGCAGTCTGGTAAAAACTGTGCCGGGTCCACGCACCAGGTCTCCAGTACGCCTCCACAGCCCATTACGTCCTGTGCCAGCTCTCCGCACTCGCCTTGAGGAGCGTGTCATCTGTCCGGTACCATGTGTGCCGGCTCTACGCACCAAGTCTCCAGTACGCCTTCACAGCCCAGTACGTCCTGTGCCAGCTCTCCGCACTCGCCTTGAGGAGCGTGTCATCTGTCCGGTACAATTTGTGCCAGCTCTACGCACTAGGTCTCCAGTGCGCCTCCACAGCCCAGTACGTCCTGTGCCGGCTCCACGCACCAGGCTTCCGGCGACGGTTCACAGTTCAGAGCTTTCGGCGACGGTCCACAGTCCGGAACCTCCTGCGACGGTCCACAGTCCGGAACCTCCTGCGACGGTCCATAGTCCGGAACCTCCTGCGACGGTCCACGGTCCCGGAACCTCCTGCGCCGGTCCACGATCCCGGAACCTCCTGCGACCGTCCACGGTCCGGAACCTCCAGCAACGGTCCACGGTCCGGAACCTCCAGCGACGGTCAACGTTCCGGAACCTCCAGCGAGGGTCAACGGTCCGGAGCTTCCAGGCAAGGCGGCCAGTCCAGCTCCATGGCAGGAGCCTTCCTCTGCGCCGGTGCCCAGTCCAGGCACGGCGTCCAGTCCCGCTCCAAGGCCGGAGCCTTCCTCTGCGCCGGTGCCCAGTCCAGGCACGGTGTCCAATCCCGCTCCAAGGCCCGGAGCCTTCCTCTGCACCGGTGCCCAGTCCAGGCACGGCGTCCAGTCCCGCTCCATGGCCGGAGCCTTCTTCTGCGCCGGTGCCCAGTCCAGGCACGGCGTCCAGGAACGGCGTCCAGTCCCGCTCCAAGGACGGAGCCTTCCTCTGCGCTGGTGCCCAGTCCAGGCATGGCGTCCAGTCCCGCTCCATGGCAAGAGCCTTCCTCTGCACCGATGTCCAGTCCAGGCACGGCGTCCAGTACCGCTCCAAGGCCGGAGCCTTCCTCTGCGCTGGTGCCCAGTCCAGGCATGGCGGCTAATTCAGCTCCATGGCCGGAGCCTTCCTCGGCGTCGGTGCCCAGTCCAGGCACGATGGTCCACAGTCCGGAACCTCCTGCGACGGTCCACAGTCCGGAACCTCCTGCGACGGTCCAAGGTCCGGAACCTCCTGCGACGGTCCACGGTCCGGAACCTCCTGCGACGGTCCACGGTCCGGAACCTCCTGCGACGGTCCACGGTCCGGAACCTCCTGCGACGGTCCACGGTCCGGAACCTCCTGCGACGGTCCACGGTCCGGAACCTCCTGCCACGGTCCACGGTCCGGAACCTCCTGCGACGGTCCACGGTCCGGAACCTCCTGCGACGGTCCACGGTCCGGAACCTCCAGCGACGGTCCACGGTCCGGAACCTCCAGCGACGGTCCACGGTCCGAAACCTCAAGCGACGGTCCACGGTCCGGAACCTCCAGCGACGGTCAACGTTCCGGAACCTCCAGCGAGGGTCAATGGTCCGGAGCTTCCAGGCAAGGCAGCCAGTCCAGCTCCATGGCAGGAGCCTTCCTCTGCTCCAAGGCCGGAGCCTTCCTCTGCGCCGGTTCCCAGTCCAGGCACGGCGTCCAGTCCCGCTCCATGGCCGGAGCCTTCTTCTGCGCCGGTGCCTAACACTATGTTTGGAGAAAAAAAGGCACAGCACACCAACATCAAAACCTCATCCCAGCTGTAAAGTACGGTACGGTGGAGTGTTTATTTCTTTTCCCTTTTGTACTTTAACTATTTGCACATCATTACAACACCGTATATAGACATAATGACATTTGAAACGTCTTTATTCTTTTGGAACTTTTGGAGTGTAATGTTAACTGTTCATTTTTTATTGTTTATTTCACTTTTGTTTATTATCTATTTCACTTGCTTTGGCTATGCAAACATACAGTTGAAGTCGGAAGTTTACATACACCTTAGCCAAATACATTTTTCACAATTCCTGACATTTAATCCTAGTAAAAATTCTCTGTCTTAGGTCAGTTAGGATCACCACTTTATTTTAAGAATGTGAAATGTCAGAATAAAGTATAGATTTATTTATTTCAGCTTTTATTTCCCTCATCACATTCCCAGTGGGTCAGAAGTTTACATACACTCAATTAGTATTTGGTAGCATTTCCTTTAAATTGTTTAACTTGGGTCAAACGTTTCGGGTTGCCTTCCACAAGCTTCCCACAATAAGTTGGGTGAATCTTGGCCCATTCCTCGTGACAGAGCTGGTGTAACTGAGTCAGGTTTGTAGGCCTCCTTGATCGCACATGCTTTTTCAGTTCTGGCCATACATGTTCTATAGGAGGTCAGGGCTTTGTGACGGCCACTCCAGTACCTTGACTTTGTTGTCCTTAAGCCATTTTGCCACAACTTTGGAAGTATGCTTGGGGTCATTGTCCATTTGGATGACCAATTTGCGACCAAGCTTTAACTTCCTGACTGATGTCTTGAGATGTTGCTTCAATATATCCACATCATTTCCCTTCCTCATGATGCCATCCATTTTGTGAAGTGCACCAGTCCCTCCTGCAGCAAAGCACCCCCACAACATGATGCTGCCACCCCCGTGCTTCACGGTTGGGATGGTGTTCTTCGGCTTGCAAGCCTCCCCCTTTTTCCTCCAAACATAACTATTGTCATTATGACCAAACAGTTCTAATTTTGTTTCATCAGACCAGAGGACATTTCTCCAAAAAGTACGATCTTTGTCCCCCATGTGCAGTTGCAAACCGTAGTCTGGCTTTTTTATGGCGGTTTTGGAGCAGTGGCTTCTTCCTTGCTGAGCGGCCTTTCAGGTTATGTTGATATAGGACTCGTTTTACTGTGGAGATGGATACTTTTGTACCTGTTTCCTCCAGCATCTTCACAAGGTCCTTTGCTGTTGTTCTGATTTGATTTGATTTGCACTTTTCGTACACAAAAGTACGTTCATCTCTAGGAGACAGAACGCGTCTCCTTCCTGAGTGGTATGGCGGCTGCGTGGTCCCATGGTGTTTATACTTGCGTACAATTGTTTGTACAGATGAACGTGGTACCTTCAGGCATTTGGAAATTGCTCCCAAGGATGAACCAGACTTGTTTAGGTCTACAATTGTTTTTGAAGGTCTTGGCTTATTTCCTTTGATTTTCCCATGATGTCAAGCAAAGAGGCACTGAGTTTGAAGGTAGGCCTTGAAATACATCCACAGGTACACCTCCAATTGACTCAAATTATGTCAATTAGCCTATCAGAAGCTTCTAAAGCCATGACGTCATTTTCTGGAATTTTCCAAGATGTTTAAAGGCACAGTCAACTTAGTATATGTAAACTTCTGACCCACTGGAATTGTGATACAGTGAATTATAAATGAAATAACCTGTCTATAAACAATTGTTGGAAAAATGACTTGTGTCATGCACAAAGTAGATGTCCTAACCAACTTGCCAAAACTATAGTTTGTTGACAAGAAATTTGTGGAGTGGTTGAAAAACGAGTGTATGTAAACGTCCGACTTCAACTGTATGTTTCCCATGCCAATATACCCCTCAAATTGAACTTGAAATTGAGAGAATTAGAGTGAGATAGAGAGAGAGAGGAAACAGAGAGGAGAAATTCTGATCTTTGTTTCCCTTGCCAGGCCATGTTTAATCGTTTTCTTCTGATCTCATTTTGGAACATGAAAAACAGCACATTTGTCTTGAAGAAAAAGAATGTGCTGCACAGTGCAGATGGAAATTTCGAGCCCTGAAAAATATTAATGTGAAATTCCACACCATAGACCTAGTCATGAGTTGTAGATTTTACTGTCGTTTTAACCAAATGGTGGGTTTGATTCCCCTTGCTCCCTTATATTAATAAATACTACACTGTTATATTTGACTTTGGTAAGTGAAATGTCTATCACGCCTAATGGGCTCCCAGCCAGCCAGGCTAACGTTAACACTCTGCAACCCTCTCCCCTATATCTACTTTCTGTTCATGCTTTTATACTTCTGTAGAACACTGTTTCCTCGTTCTATTTCTTACACAGTTGTCGCCCGCTTGCTAAATATCTTCACAGGGAAAATAGAAGGAGGAGGAGATGGAGAACCAACTTGTGTCCACGGCCATGTCCTCTTATAGGTCAGGACCATAACTCTGGACCTAAACAAGTCACCTGGGGGTACGAATGGACTGCAAGTCAATTGTAACATGATTAACATGACTGCATACACAGCAGTATGCACACAAACAGTGACCGACGCGTACACACACATACACACACAGTAGGCCTATGTTAGCCTACTGTAGTTACAGGAAGGGGTGATAGGAGGAGCAGGGTGGGTGTCTGGGTGGGGGGCTCATCACACCCCTCACATGGCCCAGGGAAAGGGATGGACACACAGTATCACACACACACACACACACACACAGTGTCACACATACACAGTGTCACACACACACAGGAGTCTCATCTCTAGCACGTTTTTCACTAAGCCCAAATTAGGTTACAATACATGATTGAATCCATATTGCTAACTTCTACAACTTACACACATTGGAAAAATGGACTTGCTAGAGACTTGTTTGCCAAACATTCCTTGCATTCATTATTAGGAGTAAATATATTGTATATATTCTTTCAACATGGGAGTAAAGAAAAGGAAATGCTATTTTATAATTCCCTTGAAGAGGGCTTATCTAACAAATCTTTCCAAAATAAGTAAGAATAGTTTTCCCTTTATTTATTTATATTTTATTCACGGTTTGTGTGCTTTATTCATTTCACCAACAGTTTTTCTCTTCATGAATTTCAGAATCGCTTGGAAATTCTCTGTACCAATGTCAAAAATCTGATCCTTCATCCTCTGCTCCATCAGTTTTAGTTAGCCGAGTTCTATCCCACCCGTGAAAACTTTTGAGACAAGTCTATGGATGGCTGTGTGGTTCATCTTGGCCGTCTGGCCCTCTGAAGGAGAGCTAGGGAGAAGACGTTGTCATGCCTTGGCTAACTCTTTGTATATTTTACAGCTTAAGGTAAATCCAGAGTAATTCTCTCTGCTCCCTGGCCAAAACTCCTAGAGACGCAGTCCTCCTGTCTAAGAGTTGGAAAGCACAATATCTGTAATTCGGCTCTGCCAATGCCCCCTTTCGTTAGCGTCTAAAATGCAAACTTGGAACATAAACAATCATAAAAAAGGGGAAAAGACCAAGAGGGAGCAGAAAAAAACTTGCCAGCCAAACAAAACTTTATTCACCAAACAACAGCCCCCCTGAATTCTCTTGGACGGCGGCGCCAACCCACAGAACATGAACAGAGGGAGACAGAAAGAGCACAATGCCAATATGTCACACGCCAAATAGTTTAAAATTAGGCCCTGAAAACGCCTGTTGGAGACTACATCCATCACACTCAACACTGGTCTGTTTCTTGCAACACTGGCAGTAAGAGCTTCCACATGCCCGGCGTAGCTGGGGAGAAACAGAGAAACAGAGCTTATCACCACTGGTTTACTTGTCTTTAATCAGCCTGCAGCTAATTACCAGGCTTCCACACAGCCTGGCAACAAGTCATTAATCATACAGGGGAACTGGGGAGGGCTGGGAGAACTCAACTACTAAGGTCCAACCTATAACAGCCCAGCCTTCAGTAGGCTAGCTCAGCCGTGTCTAAATCAAATCAAATCAAATGTTATTTGTCACATGCTTCATAAACAACAGGTGAATACCAACAATGAAATGCTTACTTACGGGTCTTTTTCCAACAATGCACAGTTAAAGATAAAAATGTCTTTTTTTAAATGTAAAAAAATAGAAATAGTGACACAAAGAGAAAAATACACAGTGAATAACAATAACAATTAAAACATAAGATGGCTATATACAGGGAGTACCATTACTGAGTCAATGTGCAGGGGTACGATGTAATTGAGGCAGATATCTACATATAGGTAGCGGTAAAGTAGATAATAGACTGAGCAATAGCAGCAGCGTATGTGTGTCAAGAATAGTAAACAAACAAAAATTTGACCAACTGAGGACATTTTGTTGGTCCCCACAAGGTCAAATGCTATTTGTAGGGGGTTTATAGGATTTTGAATGGGACTGAATTGTATGTCCCCACAGGGTTAGCTGCGCAAGACTCTGTGTGTGTGTGTGTGTGTGTGTGTGTGTGTGTGCGTGCGTCTCTCTCTCTCTCTATCTCTCTCTCTCCCCGGTGTCAGTGTAAGTATGTGTGAGTTTGTGGGTCCAGTGTGTCTGCATAGAGTCAGTGCAAGAGAGTTAGTTCAAAAAGTATCAACGCAGGTAGTCCAGGTAGCCATTTGATTACCTATTTAGCAGTCTTGTTTCGTAGTCTTATGCCTTGGGGGTAGATGCTGTTCAGGGTCCTGTTGGTTCCAGACTTGGTGCACTGGTACCGCTTGCTGTGTGGTAGCAGAGAGAACAGTCTATGGCTAGGGTGGCTGGAGTCTTTGAAAATTATTGGGCCTTCCTCTGACACCGCCTGGTATAGAGGTCCTGGATGGCAGGGAGTTCGGTCCCAGTGATGTAATGGGTCGAACTCATCATCCTCTGTAGCGCCTTGCAGTCGGGTGCCTTGCATTTGCCATACCAAGCGGTGATGCAGCCAGTCAAGATGCTCTCAATGGTGCAGCTGTAGAGCATTTTGAGGATCTGAGGGCCCACATCAAATTTTTTCAGCCTCCTGAGGGGGAATAGGCGTTGTCATGCCTTCTTCACAACTGTGTGGGTGTGTGTGGACCATGTTAATTCCTTAGCGATGCGGACACAGAGGAACTTGAAGCTCTCGACCCGCTCTACTACGGCACCATAGGTAAGCCCAGCCGATGAACCTGAAGCTCTCAACCCGCTCCACTACAGCACCGTAGGTAAGCCCAGCCAAGAAACTAGAAGCTCTCAACCCGCTCCACTACAGCACCGTAGGTAAGCCCAGCCAAGAAACTAGAAGCTCTCAACCCGCTCCACTACAGCACCGTAGGTAAGCCCAGCCAAGAAACTAGAAGCTCTCAACCCTCTCCACTACAGCACCGTAGGTAAGCCCAGCCAAGAAACTAGAAGCTCTCA
This sequence comes from Salvelinus alpinus, assembly GCF_045679555.1. Classification (NCBI taxonomy): domain Eukaryota; kingdom Metazoa; phylum Chordata; class Actinopteri; order Salmoniformes; family Salmonidae; genus Salvelinus; species Salvelinus alpinus. The sequence continues at coordinate 27,900,781 of NC_092117.1, forward strand.
ACCCTCTCCACTACAGCACCGTAGGTAAGCCCAGCCAAGAAACTAGAAGCTCTCAACCCGCTCCACTACAGCACCGTAGGTAAGCCCAGCCCACAAAACAGGAGTAGAGGTTTCCATGATGGGTCCCTCCCTCCCTCCCCTTTCATTTTCCTTCCCTCTCCCTCTCGTCTCACGGCCGGCAGCGGCCATCACGGTGTTAATTACAGGCCTCATCCTGGATGCCTAAACAAAGGCCCTTTGTTCTACTTCCTGTCCCCCCCTACCCGCTTCGCTTGGCCGCCTGACAAAAGATGACTTCACCGCCTCTTAAACAAAGCTCTCTCACACACACACACACACACACACATTGATAATGTGTTTGTCTGACTGTGCATGGGTCGTGCTAAACGGTATATGTTATTGTGTTATTGACTGTGCGTTTGTCTATCTCTGTGTTGTTTTTGTGGCACTGCTTTGCTTTATCTTGGCCAGGTCGCAGTTGTAAATGAGATCTTGTTCTCAACTGGCCTACCTGGTTAAATAAAGGTGAAATATATATATTTTTTAAATAAACCATTGAGTCAATCATCTAACTAACCACAGCTGAGTCAGGCCCAGTAAGCAAACTGATGTCAGGGTAGGGTGATTCTAAAACAGTGGAACAAAAAGTAAGAGGACAGATTATTGTATGGAACAATATGCAAATGTGCTGGAGAAAGATTATTTGAAAAATACAATCCTATTGAGTAAATATTTATTGGTTTCTTTTCATTTTGATAAGAGATGAAAATGTAATGAATTAAAGGTTATTTGTTGATGTAAAAATCTAAATGTACCGATTTTAAGGTTGCGTCATTAGATTTGGGATGGGGTCGAAATAAATTGTTGGGGAAAAAACGGGATACCCAGAAATTCTTGCGGAAAAAACTGGGTATCCCGCTGAAAAAGTTTGAATACCACTGTTCTAGAGGCACCCGTGCCTTTATCAGGTCCACTCTAGTTCATTGGTTCAACCAAAAGGACAATATTTCAATATACCGTAAAATAAAATTGTAATTTACTTGGAACAGGTACTACATCATTCAGACTGTGTAACACCCCTCGCTCACCTGTGACCAAATGTCCGTTGGGAAATTATCACAGTGTTACTACGGTGCTACTGAGGCCTTTACGAGTATCCATACACTCAGTCCCAACATGCACACTGATGTGAAAATGTTTTATCTGCCATCTAGGTGGGTAAAAGTGTCTGTCTACCTGACTGTCTGTCAGAGACTGATTCATCTGTAGGAATGTCTCCGTCGTTACATTCAACCAACGCAAGTGGTAAACCTTTTGAGAGAGCGGGAGAGAGACTTGCGTCCAAGTTTGTCTGTGTTTGCGTACATATGTACGCGCGTGCGAGCAACCGTGTGTGCGTGAATACTTTTAAGTGTTTAAGTGCAAGACTGTGAAGACAGACAGACAGACAGTGTGTCATTGTAAAAAAGTAAAAGAGAGTGACGTCCAATGAAAGACTGTTTAAAGTCAGAGCTGCCAAGGCTTTATGTCTGACATTTATCTTGTTAGTGATACATCAAGTTCACTTCATGGCTGTCATAAAAATGAATGAGAATGTAAATGGACACCTGACCCATTCGTCTTGTTTAACGTGCTCGTCATCCACAGTGATAGTTACACTTTACTCTTTTATCAAGGATTCATTGTTGATGGTAAAGTGTTTTGCATACTAATATATATGCTAGACTAGGTAGTGAAGTGAGGGACATTGAAAGTAGGGCAGTACCATATCTGCAAGGTGCATACCACTCAGAAATCTTGTTGTTGTGGGACAGCTGTGATATTCGTGCGTGAAAAGTTTGCAAAAGTCAGGAGTCAAATCATTTCCTTTTTGTCACACTATTCTGACATTGATTTATTTGAGGATACAGTATACCCTCACACACAGGCTGTGGTCATTTATAGAACAGCTCAGTCTGCTGATGTAAAAAGGGCTTTATAAATCATTTTGAAATTATTTGATGATTCAATGGAATGGAATCTTTGTTGTGGCATTTGTACGTTTAATGTTTATTCTGGTCTTTGTTTCCTTTTAAAAATAGGATCAATCTTATAATTTTTTAAAGGCAAAGGTCCATGTGAGTGATTTGTCTCCTCCCTAGATGAAAGTCTATTTCACAACCCCTCAGAGCAGTAGAATGAAATCTGTGTCACTATAACTCAATATTCCTACTGGACAGAGTGAGGGGTGAGTGAATAAAAGTTCAGGTTTTTCCCTAGCTACTGCAGTAGCACATACACCCAAACACACACACACACACCCTTCATCCACAAGGCAGTACTACAATACAGTGAGGTGGTTTATGCAGCCTGTCAGTCTGTGGGCGTGAGTGATGAAGTCATGATTAATACAGGAGATGTTGGGTACTGTAAATCCTCACAGCCGCACAAATAAACCAAGGGAGTTTCTACCGATGATTAAATGGACATTTCACAGTTGATTGAGCATGCAAAAAGTCACCCATTTCCCTCTTACTCTGTAAACAACGACGAGACCCCTTTCCACTGTGAGGTATATGCTGGTCGTTGTGGGTTTATATGCACACACAGGCCCTTGAAGACGAATGAGTGCTTCAATTTATATAACCGCTGGGATCTCCTGATTAGGTAATTTATATGGGGGACAGGTTTATAACTGCTAACTTGCCGTCATGTCCCGCAACACTTAATCCTGAAATCCGGCTGTAAAAGCAGACAGTAAATTCTAGATTTTTCTGTCACTGTCAACCAGGGTCCATAACCTGAGATCTGATTTTCAATAAATCCTTTTAATCCCTTTTATGAAACAGAAGGCAATCACATGAGAGGAGAGACTCCTCCAAATGGATCCACTCTGTGTTACAGCCACACGTGGTTTCAGCCTGCAGACAGCCTCACAGGGCTTTGGGGTGCTAAAGGTCTTACAAGGAACATGTTCATAACGTACAGAGTAACGCGCTCGTAACGTACAGAGTAACGCGTTCGTAACGTACGGAGTAACACGTTCGTAACGTACGGAGTAACGCGTTCGTAACGTACAGAGTAACGCGTTCGTAACGTACAGAGTAACGCGTGCGTAACGTACAGAGTAAATTCATTGTACGTCATTGTAAATAAGAATTTGTTCTTAACTTAATAAATACAAATAAATAAATACAAATAAAATAAATTATATGTGTTCGTAATGTATGAAGTAACGTGTTTATAACGTATGAAGTAACGTGTTCATAACATGAAGGATTTACGCACACACACTGACAAATGAATGATAACAGTGGCAATACAATATTTGATTTGTGACAACAAACAGTATGTGAATGAGCCTGAGATGAAACAACAGAAAAAGTGAAATGTCAAAATCCTCTCTGTGATATCTTATTTTCTGACATACTCACATGGTGGACAGTCGATCCCCTTACCTTGGTTTGCACACCATCCCCTGTACTACAGCCGTTGGCTGCCACCTCTAATAAGAGGACAGGGAAAGGTTATCATGGGAGGTTTAATTTAGCTGTCAGAGGCTGTGTTTTATGGTGATCTGCCCAGTGACAGAGAACACATGAGATTCAGATTAGAACAGAAGGTTTTACATATTACATAGGAGAGATAATAGCAGCAGTGTTTTGTCCCACTTAGATTTGCACTTGATTTAGGTGATACATCAACTGGCTCTGTCACTTTATACAAGCAGAACCATAACTATGCAGACTGAAGGTCAATTCTTACCATGTAGGATGTTTGACATTAGGTAAACAATGAAGCAAGATTTATTTGGATGGTTTCAAGCCAATGGCTTCAACTCCAAAGATGTTGGTTGAAATTTCAAGTCTGAGTTTAGTGGTATCTTTCATGTGTACAGTAGGTAATAGGTATACATAGATATAGGAGCCCTGTAAGTCATGGCTGAGGTCTGAACTAGTTTGGCTGGTTAGGTGCACCCTGCTTACTGTAGGTAGGCTATAGACTGAGTTTCATACAGGATACAATATACAAGGATAGAACCCACTGCCAACAACTGTCTAAAATATCAAGCATACAAGGCTTTACCTGTTCATCATTTTCCTCCTCTCTACCTCACATCAGCTCTAAGTATATTACCCATATAGTGTTAAGTATTTTTATTTGACCTTTCCAGGCATACAGCAGGCAACCCCTGTAGCTATCAGAAACTCCTGTTCTAGCCCAGTAGTGTGTGGTGGTTTGTGTCATATAAAGACAATCTGGTTTGTGGTGGATGTGTGTTATTAACAAGTTGTCTGTTAGTGGTCCCTGGTCCAGCACCCCATTAAGACTGCTTGTAAATGGCAGTCTCTTATGAGAAGAAAGAAAATCCCCTCATTGGCTTGAGTTTCAATGAAAGGGGATACAGTTCGCCTCCATAAATATAGCCCCGGGAACCACCGCTAAGCATGTGATATGCAAACTATACACCGCTGTGGAGAGAAACCAGGCTTTCCTCCGAAGAGACTAATTCAACAGCGAAACGCTTCCAATGTATGGAAATTGGATCTATAGTAGTTTGGTTCGACCACTGTTGGAGTTATCATAGAGAACATGTAGCTGAATAGACAATGGTTAGGGGGAAATTATCAACACACCACATAGAATAAGAGAACTGTGAAGAAATGTGTGTTAGACAAGACCTGATATGTGAAGAACAAGGAGTGGTTGTGAACAGTCATCACTTGGATATAAAAAAAATATGACACACAAAAACAGATCTCTACAACTTAATCGAGGCAAAGACAAATGACTGGTGTGTCATAGTCAGAGAACCTTCCACTGTGTGCTTATTAAAACAAGACACGTATATTATTATTATAATATTATTATGTTATATGACAGGCACATCCTAGTGGTGTGAGAAGAGTAGAATGTGTGAACAGGCCTCGCATGTAAAATGTATAAAGTACGGGAACACAAAACCAGAAGACGTGTCAGGGAGACTGACTTTGCGAGGCAGAAAAGAAAATTAGATTATGGTCACATGATGTGCTTTCATCTGGACTTCCTATTTGTATTATTATTCTGCTCACATTAGAGACAGAGATGCACTGCAATGGCTTTGCGTCACAACCATATACCTTATATTGCTGCTCAATATTAGGGTGATGATGGACATTACACCATGAGAGACTGATCACTGTTCATATATCTATCTGGGCAGCCAAAGACCTCCGGATTTCTCCTTTGATCAAGAGACCCCACTTAAACTGGCCTGTATCCTGCCTGGTAGTCACTGCTATCAATATTACAATGGATAGCTCTTCAAAAAGACATGCCCAGAATTAGGCATTGATGTTGAATTGTAAGTGTCTATAGACAGGCTGGTTGTTCAGCAACAAAACCGATTTGTGCGCAACTATAGGGCAAAACAGAAGGGGTTAGCTTAGTGGTGAAGGCCATGAAAGTCTCAATAACATTTGGATGGTGACTTACTAACTTGTCTAGAGACTGGTTAGTTGTTCACCAACAAAACCGATTTGTGCGCAACTATAGGGCAAAACAGACGGAGTTAGTTAGATTGTTGACAACATGTAAACTATATTTAGTCGCCAATGTTTATTGAACACATAAATACATTTGCACAATGAGCACTTGTTGTCTCTGAAATACATCCTTACAGTTGTTGGTTATCTAGCTAGCGAATTTTAACCATATTAGCAATGACATGAAATCAGTCAAAACACCTCAAAACAAGACATGGTTTCAAGAACAAGATTTAACAAGCTGAAAGGATTCACTTAGGATTTCCCACATGGCAGCTTCTTGTCATTGTAGCTAGCTGTCTGACCACCTGGAATCACAACAACTCACTGACTTCTGCCCTCTTGAAGCGTGCACATTGTTTTCGTGACGTTGTCAGCTAACCCGTCTATAAAGTTGAAGAAATGCCTGAAAAGAAGTGCAATACCCTATCAGCTTCATTGTGGTGTTTGATACTGCCTCTTTCCTCAAATGTAACAAATCTAAATGTGAAAGCCTCACCTTGACAACACACTGGCAGTACAGCACTTTACAATGAGGTTCTATAGCTATGACAGAGCACAGGGCTAAAATTAACGATTACAGCTTTGAAGTTCACAGATTCCAAAGCCCATTTTGCATCCTGCCATCGAACTTCCTTGTCAACCTCACGTTCACTTTCAGCTGTCACATCTATTATCCTGTGAAGGTAACGAGAACAAGGAAATATTATTTTATCGTCTCCAACAATCTGACTAAAAGCATGCAAGCACTCAACCTGTCGAAGCGTTTGCTTGAACCTCTTTGATAAGAGAACTGGGCTAAGCACGCAGAAGCAACCCTTACTGCGTTGAGCTGTCTACAGAGAACAAATACCATGATAACTAATGACATCCAGTCATAGAACTCAATGCAATCAACCGTGGGATGAGAATAAGATGTGGTAAGTGGAGCTGCATTCATCAGATGAATGGGTGGGACATTTCTTATCGTCTCTGGTCATATCAACAGGTGTTCCACACAGTCAACAGTGCTTTGATTAATCGGCAGCATATATGATACCTACTGTTCTAAAGGCTGTATTCTATATCTGACAGCCGGCCAGAGATGTTAAATATTAGCCCAGAATAATATCTCACAGCACAACAATGCCTTTTGATTGGTGGTATCTGTGAAATGAATTTTAAAGGACTTGGTAATAAATAATATAATAGCTGCATGTTTACTGACCACAGAGTGGAGTGCTGAGTACGGACCGTATTTCTCTTTGAACTGGCATTTAGACTGACAAAAACAAACATTTGGTGAAAACAGCTCCTTTTATATTTTGAATGGGTTTTCCTCGTGAACACTGAAGGTAAATCATGCATCAAATATTAAAACATATATATTTTTCCACACATGCCACTTAAGGAGAAGCTGGTTACCTTTGGAGCTCTGCACGAATGAAAGTGTGTTGGAAAGTGTTGATGGATGCGCGCACACACACACATGTTCTCTCAGGGCTCTTCTGTGGCATGTGTACTCTTTCATGGACTGGGTTTGTTGTGAAATATGGAGCAGATTATTAATCAGTCGAGAGGCCCTAGCTGCTATCTATCTCCACCCTAGGCCTGTGGAACATTTTAAAAGCATGCAGTCCCATACAACAACCATTAAAAGCCCAGAGACCCTTATCACTGTAAATGATTTAGCTGAAAGAGGGCCGTAAATCACCATGTGTGTCTTGTACTGAACATGGTATATGCTGGGGTGAAAAATGCATACAGAGAGGCCATTCACACTTGGTGCTGAAAGCATGGCATTTAACATCCATTCCCTCCACTAACCTGTACAGTACAGTTCACTCATGGCTACTTTATCGAGACTGATTATGAATGATCCATTTAGGGAATTCTGTACAATCGAGGCTATCCGCAGAGAATCACTCTCCTGGAAGCAGCAGCGGTGGATGGAAATCAATGTCACTCCACATTGTTAGGGCAGGACCGAGTTTGGGAAACCCTGTCAATGAGAGTTATTCCTGAATCCTGTCTTCAGCTTCTGTTCTTCAGCGTCAGCGTGTCGACACACACTTCTATTTGACTGAAAGAAGTTCCCCCTAGCCTGAGGGAAATGCGATACCTGTCAAATACTGGATATCTTTTCATGTTCACGTCTCACGTTCATGTCACAGCAAACGCCCAAGTCATAACATCACACACATTATCTCATCGGTCAAAATGCGATTGTTATAATATATCTCACATGATCTCTTCACTTGTCTTCAACGTTAATGACAGAGTGTGTGTGTGTGTGTGTGTGTAATAGTTTATGATACTATATACTACATTCAATCCAACTCCATTTAATCTAAGTCATGTGTCACTGTGTCTCGGCTGCAAGAGATACACACTGATCTACATGCTGTTGTCCATACGGGGAGCCGTTGAGTTCACCTCAGAGCCCTGCCACCAGATTGGCCTTCATCAAGCACTAACTACAACCCATAACGCAAAAATGGCCACACTGACATGACCTTCCACCTATACCATGCATTTAGGTGGATTTTCAATTCATTGCTGTCGTAACATGTAACTATACAAATACAATGTTTTACTCTCATTCCAATCAAATCATTGGTTTATGTAGTCTTATCTTTATCAAACAGCTTTGCAAAAACATTCTGGTTACCATAGCAACTACAGGTCATTACAGCAACTTACCTAAGATGATGACAATGATGACATCTCCCATTGTGCCGAGTCGCTCTGGACCTGTTAGTCTAAATGCCTTACTCTGGTCCGGTCTCACTTCATCAAATGTTTACTGTGTCCACAGCCACGGACAATAACAGCTCACAGGCAGATAGTGGAGAGCATCTGGTGTGAAGGGCTGGCTGACTAACTGACTAACTGAATGGTTGTACACTACAGAGGGATGGATAACAACACTACTTCTATGGGAGGTCATGGTACATTGACATGGGTGGAGCTGCACTTCCATACAACAGATAGTTTCCACTGAGGAAAAGAAAGAAAGAGAGAGAAAGAAAGAGACAGAGAGAGAGACCTTTGGTTTTGGTGTCCCTCCAGTCAACTCACATTCTCAGATCCATTGCTTTGGGCTCTTCGTGTGCAGGAATTACTAGAGCCCGTTGATCACCAGATGAGCCAGTGCCATGGGGGCGACAGACATCTCACTGTCAGATCTGTGGAGGCTTCGGGGGGGGACAGGTGTTTGCCCACTGAGCTGTGACAGTAAACCCACAATGTGGCCTGTGACATCCAGATGTGCCACAGGAGCTGGAGGAAGAAGAAACATTTTATAATAATAATAGCAATAACAACAATAATAATAATAATAATAACTGAAAAATAGGGGTAGGGTTGTAGAGAATCGAAGAACCATGAATGTAATAAGAAACCTTAAGACCGGTAGTTTAATGGATGCACGCACAATTAAATATCAGACATACAGGGATTCAGTCCACAGGAGGAAACTTCAGCAGGAGGGTAAACTGTGGAAGTGCTCATCAGGATGAGGAAAGCACGTTTCTGACCACACAGTGTGCTGGGGTCATAGACTAACTGGAACTGAAGTCCCGGGAATCAAGGCCACTGATAGGCGGAACGAGATGTGGTGATAAGTATTTGGTGTGACCTTACCAATAAGACACTAACAGAAGTGGGGTTCCTCTGAAAGGGAGACTAAGCTGCCCGACTAGAACTAACCAGAAGGGACAGCTAGAATCAGCTGACTGAAGCCGGTTTACGAATAACAATAATAAGAACAAAGTCAATGTTCGCTCAATGTTTGATAGTCCCAAGTCTTTATCTGAACTATAGTGATTTAACTATGACAATGTGGACATCTCCAAAACACCAACCACCCTGCTTGCTGTTACTCAGTGAGGCTCGATGTAATTATTTATACATTCACCAGTAACTTTTGTCTTTCATCTATCTACTGGAGCCAAATGCAACCTCCTCAAATATGTGTATCGCGATAATAGTTTATATTCTGTCTGGAAAGTATTGCTTTTACATTTAGTTCCTTTTTATATATGACAGAAACACTCTTTATTACATTACATGGAAGCAGTGGTGGAAAAAGTACTGTCATACTTGAGTAAAAGTAAAGATACCTTAATAGAAAATGACTCAAGTAAAAGTAAGTCACCCAGTAAAATCTACTTGAGTAAAACTTTTAAAGTATTTGGTTTAAAATATACTTAAGTATCAAAAGTAAAAGTATAAATCATTTCAAATTCCTTATATTAAGCAAACCAGATGGCACCATTTTCTTGTATTTTTAATTTACGGAAAGCAACAGGCACATTCCAACATTCAGACATCATTTGCAAACGAAGCATGTGTGTTTAGTGAGTCCACCAGATCAGAGGCAGGAAGGGTGACCAGGGATATTTGGTTGATAAGTGTGTGAATTGGACTATTTTCCTGTCCTGCAAAGCAATCAAAATGTAACGAGTACTTTTGAGTGTCAAGGAAAGTGTATGGATTAAAAAGTACAATATTTTCTTAACATATGTAGAAGTAAAAGTAAAGTAGTCAAAAATATAAATAGTAAAGTACAGATACCCCAAAAAACGACTTAAGTAGTACTATGAAGTACTTTACACCACTTCCTCATCGAGTCAAGATGTTCCTCCAAATAGGTAATTGCTTTTTTTGTATTGCAGAACCACCTGCTAGCTTAGCTTGTTATGACCTCCTATGATGTTGCTACTATATTGTCTCTCCACACACAAAAATGCACCACCAACCACAACAGGAAGTAGGTCATTTTAGCTTCAATTTCACAGTTAACACTTAAATACATTAGAGCTGTAAAAGTGATGAGTAGCTTGGTATTTCCTGGGACTGTATGTATAGCTGTGTGTCTGGCCATATTTGTCTTCCAGTCAGCCCCATTAGTCTGTTTAATACCCTCTGCTCCCTCATACGGTGCTCAGACTCAGATCATTGTGTGACACATCGCAGCGTCATCGCTTACAGCATGTGGATGAGTTGAAAAATGCCCCCATCTTCCCTGCTCTTATTTCCTCTGAGAAGTCTCTATTGGAATCCATTGGAGAGTCGGGAGAAAGGAGGTTTGTGTAGTGTTGTTGTTGGTTGTGTGTGTGTGTGTGTGTGTGTGTGTGTGTGTGTGTGTGTGTGTGTGTGTGTGTGTGTGTGTGTGTGTGTGTGTGTGTGTGTGTGTGTGTGTGTGTGTGTGTGTGTGTGTGTGTGTGTGTAGTCTCGAAGTCTGACGTGAATGAATCGCTAAAGTAATGTGTCGGCTGGTTATAGTTGAATAGGTTATATCAACTTGATAAATATGGCTCTTATAAATCACATGGCTGTTGTATATTGCTGCTCTGTTTATTCTTTCTTTCATACTTGGTTCCTGCTACAGCGTTCTGGAGAGAATCAGGAAGTACTGATGGGAGTATAACTCCCATGCAGCATGCTGTGGTCAGCCATTCTGTTCATCAATATTACACAAATAACCTAACTATGCTACATAAAAAAGTTAAATATTCTCAAATAATCACAAAAATACATCTAATGAGGAATATAATGAAGAATACGTGTTACTATGAATTTGTAACGATCCTGATTTGTCTGATCAGGAAAGAAAACAGTAAATCTCTGATTACAAGATATACAGTTGAAGTCGGACGTTTACATACAGCTTAGCCAAATACATTTAAACTCAGTTTTTCACAATTCCTGACATTTAATCCTAGTAAAAATTCACTGTATTAGGTCAGTTAGGATCACCACTTAATTTTAAGAATGTGAAATGTCAGAATAATAGTAGAGAGAATTATTTATTTCAGCTTTTATTTCTTTCATCACATTCCCAGTGGGTCAGAAGTTTACATACACTCAATTAGTATTTGGTTGCATTGCCTTTAAATTGTTTAACTTGGGTCAAACGTTTTGGGTAGCTTTCCACAAGCTTCCCACAATAAGTTGGGTGAATTTTGGCCCATTCCTCCTGACAGAGCTGGTGTAACTGAGTCAGGTTTGTAGGCCTCCATGCTCGCACACGCTTTTTCAGTTCTGCCCACACATTTTCTATAGGATTGAGGTCAGGGCTTTGTGATGGCCACTCCAATACCTTGACTTTATTGTCCTTAAGCCATTTTGCCATAACTTTGGAAGTATACTTGGGGTCATTGTCCATTTGGAAGACCCATTTGCGACCAAGCTTTAACTTCCTGACTGATGTCATTAGATGTTGCTTCAATATTATACTTGTGCACTATTGTTTGTACAGATGAACGTGGTACCTTCAGGTGTTTGGAAATTGCTCCCAAGGATGAACCAGACTTGTGGAGGTCTACAATTTTTTTCTGAGGTCTTGGCAGATTTTTTTTTGATTTTCCCATGATGTCAAGCAAAGAGGCAGTGATTTTGAAGATACGCCTTGAAATACATTCACAGGTACACCTCCAATTGACTCAAATTATGTCAATTAGCCTATCAGAAGCTTCTAAAGCCATGACATCATTTTCTGGAATTTTCCAAGCTGTTTAAAGGCACAGTCAATTTAGTGTATGTAAACTTCTGACCCACTGGAATTGTGATACAGTGAATTATAAGTGAAATAATCTGTCTGTAAACAATTGTTGGAAAAATTACTTGTGTCATGCACAAAGTAGATGTCCTAACCGACTTGCCAAAACTGTAGTTTGTTAACAAGAAATTTGTGGAGTGGTTGAAAAATGAGTTATATTGACTCCAATTTAAGTGTATGTAAACTTCCGACTTCAACTGTACATGATCTGGAACTGATTCAACTTGGTAGTAGAAGGGAATGAATGTGGTGCAGATGATTGGTGCTCTGCTCCAGATTTAATAATGGCGCTGGAGGGGATGGCTGCCGTTTTACGGGGCTCCTAACCAATTGTGCTATTTTATGTGTTTTTTCGCATTGTTTTAAACTTATTTTATACATAATGTTGCTGCTACCGTCTCTTATGACCGAAAAGGGCTTCTTTTCAGAACAGCATTACACATTTTTTCTTTAATGAGTCCGACGCGAAGGATATACTGCTTCTCCGAGACCAGGCCAAAATCCCAATCATTCGCGTGAAGACCAGACAGAAATACACGGGGCGGAGATCGGGGTGCCTTGATAGAATTCGTCAGCGAGTGGGTAACCCACCTCTACCATCCGTTCTATTGGCCAACGTGCAATCACTAGAAAATAAACTGGATGATCTCAGTTCAAGACTGTCCTACCAACAGGACATTAAAAACTGTAATATCTTATGTTTCAACGACTCGTGTCTGAACGACGACACGGATAATATACATTTGGCATGGTTTTCCGTGCATCGGCAAGACATAACAGCTACGTCTGGTAAGACGAGGGGTGGGGGTGTGTGTCTATTTGTCAATAACAGCTGGTAGGCGAGGCAATCAAACAAGCTACGCGTCAGTATAGAGACAAAGTGGAGTCGCAATTCAATGGCTCAGACACGAGAGGTATGTGGCAGGGTCTACAGTCAATCATGGACTACAAAAGAAAAACCAGCCCCGTCGCGGACCACGATGTCTTGCTCCCAGACGGACTAAACAACTTTTTTGCTCGCTTTGAGGACAATACAGTGTCACTGACACGGCCCGCTACCAAAACCTGCGGGCTCTCCTTCACTGTAGCCAACTTGATTAAAACATTTAAACGTGTTAACCCTCGCAAGGCTGCAGGCCCAGACGGCATCCCCGGCCGCATCCTCAGAGCATGCGCACACCAGCTGTTTACAGACATATTCAATCAATCCTTATCCCAGTCTGCTGTTCCCACATGCTTCAAGGAAGTGGACCTAAGGAAGTGGATGGCTGCAAACTTTCTACTTTTAAACTCGGACAAAACAGAGATGCTTGTTCTTGGTCCCAAGAAACAAAGAGATCTTCTGTTAAATCTGACAATTAATCCTGATGGTTGTACAGTCGTCTCAAATAAAACTGTGAAGGACCTCGGCGTTACTCTGGACCCTGATCTCTCTTTTGACGAACATATCAAGACTGTTTCAAGGACAGCTTTTTTCCATCTACGTAACATTGCAAAATTAGAAACTTTCTGTCCAAAAATGATGCAGGAAAATGAATCCATGCTTTTGTTACTTCTAGGTTAGACTACTGCAATGCTCTACTTTCCGGCTACCCGGATAAAGCACTAAATAAACTTCAGTTAGTGCTAAATACGGCTGCTAGAATCCTGACTAGAACCCCAAAAAATTATCATATTACTCCAGTGCTAGCCTCCCTACACTGGCTTCCTGTTAATGCAAGGGCTGATTTCAAGGTTTTACTGCTAACCTACAAAGCATTACATGGGCTTGCTCCTACCTATCTTTCCGATTTGGTCCTGCCGTACATACCTACACGTACGCTACGGTCACAAGACTCAGGCCTCCTAATTGTTCCTAGAATTTCTAAGCAAACAGCTGGAGGCAGGGCTTTCTCCTATAGAGCTCCATTTTTATGGAATGGTCTGCCTACCCATGTGAGAGACGCAGACTCGGTCTCAACATTTAAGTCTTTACTGAAGACTCATCTCTTCAGTGGGTCATATGATTGAGTGTAGTCTGCCCCAGGAGTGTGAAGGTGAACGGAAAGGTTCTGGAGCAACGAACCGCCCTTGCTGTCTCTGTCTGGCCGGTTCCCCTCTCTCCACTGATATTTTCTGCCTCTAACCCTATTACAGGGGCTGAGTCACTGGCTTACTGGTGCTCTTCCATAACGTCCCTAGGAGGGGTGCGTCACTTGAGTGGGTTGAGTCACTGACGTGATCTTCCTGTCTGGGTTGGCGCCCCCCCCTTGGGTTGTGCCATGGCGGAGATCTTTGTGGGCTATACTCGGCCTTGTCTCAGGACGGTAAGTTGGTGGTTGAAGATATCCCTCTAGTGGTGTGGGGGCTGTGCTTTGGCAAAGTGGGTGGGGTTATATCCTGCCTGTTTGGCCCTGTCCGGGGGTATCATCGGATGGGGCCACAGTGTCTCCTGACCCCTCCTGTCTCAGCCTCCAGTATTTATGCTGTAGTAGTTTATGTGTCGGGGGGCTAGGGTCAGTCTGTTATATCTGGAGTACTTCTCCTGTCTTATCCAGTGTCCTGTGTGAATTTAAGTATGCTCTCTCTAATTCTCTCTTTCTCTCTTTCTTTCTCTCTCTCGGAGGACCTGAGCCCTAGGACCATGCCTCAGGACTACCTGGCATGATGACTCCTTGCTGTCCTCAGTCCACCTCGACGTGCTGCTGCTCCAGTTTCAACTGTTCTGCCTGCGGCTATGGAACCCTGACCTGTTCACCGGATGTGCTACCTGTCCCAGACCTGCTGTTTTCAACTCTCTAGAGACAGCAGGAGCGGTAGAGATACTCTTAATGATCGGCTATGAAAAGCCAACTGAAATTTACTCCTGAGGTGCTGACTTGTTGCACCCTCGACAACTACTGTGATTATTATTATTTGATCATGCTGGTCATTTATGAACATTTGAACATCTTGGCCATGTTCTGTTATAATCTCCACCCGGCACAGCCAGAAGAGGACTGGTCACCCCTCATAGCCTGGTTCCTCTCTAGGTTTCTTCCTAGGTTTTGGCCTTTCTAGGGCATTTTTCCTATTCACCGTGCTTCTACACCTGCATTGCTTGCTGTTTGGGGTTTTAGGCTGGGTTTCTGTACAGCACTTTGAGATATCAGCTGATGTAAGAAGGGCTATATAAATACATTTGATTTGATTTGATTTGGCAAACCTGACCATAATTCTATCCTTCTGATTCCTGCTTATAAGCAAAAACTAAAGCAGGAAGTACCAGTGACTAGCTCAGTACGGAAGTGCTCAGATGACACGGATGCTACACTACAGGACTGTTTTGCTAGCACAGACTGGAATCGAGATCCTGTTCCAGGATTCATCCAATAGCATTGAGGAGCATACCAACTCAGTCACTGGCTTCATTAATAAGTGCATCGACGACGACGTCCCCACAGTGACAGTACGTACATATCCCAACCAGAAGCCATGGATTACAGGCAACATCCGCACCGAGCGAAAGGCTAGAGCTGCCGCTTCAAGGAGCAGGACACTAATCCGGGCGCTGACAAGAAATCCCGCTATGCCCTCAGATGAACCATCAAACAAGCAAAGCGTCAATACAGGACGAAGATTGAATCCTACTACACCGGCTCTGACGCTCGTCGGATGTGGCAGGGCTTGCAAACTATTACGGACTACAAAGGGAAACCCAGTTTCCGATCAGGACGTCCGCGGGAGGCCAACAGGTTGTCCAACCGGATCGATAAGTCCACCAGCTGGTCCAGACTAAGGGTGGTGTCCCTGCAGGCTAGCTCCCGAACGAACATCCTCTCGTAAGCTACACCTGTAGTGATCGATCAGGGCCCGCTCATTCCATCCCGCGGCGGCCGCCAGAGTTCTAAAGTCCAGCGCAAAATCTTGAGCGCTCCTCATCCCCTGACGTAGATGAAATAGGCGTTCCCCCGCCGCTCTCCCCTCCGGGGGATGATCGAATACCGCCCGGAAACGGCGGGCGAACTCTTCATAGTCATCCAACGTCTGACCTTCCCTGCCCCAGATGGCGTTGGCCCATTCCAGGGCTTTACCGGTCAGACAGGAGATAAGGGCGCTCACTCTCTCGCGTCCCGAAGGAGCTGGCCGGACAGATGCCAGGTAGAGCTCCAGCTGGAGGAGGAACCCCTGACACCCGGCAGCTGTCCCATCATACGCACTCGGGAGCGAGAGCTGAATCCCACCGGATCCTGATGATGGAGAGGCGGACATCACGGTAGGTAGTGGTGGAACCTGAGAAGACGAACAGGTTCACAGGAAAAAACCCTCTCTCCCATCGGTCCATGGTTTGCAGCACGCGATCCATGGCTGTACCCAGACTCTGCAGCATGGTCGCGTGCTGCTGAACGCGCTCCTCCATTTGAAGCGGAGGGCTGTCTGCACCTGCTGACTCCATGTATATGGTGCGTGATTCTGTCAGAGTCTATCTAGAAGATAGCGAAGGAGTCAGGCGCAGGACACAGGGAAGAGTAAAAGAACACTGTATTTACTCAATCCAAGAACGTAACAAAAATCCCGTGATAAAACAAGGACAAAACAGGACTCGAACTCCAACACACGAAAGACAATCACGCACAAAACAGAAAGGGAAACCAGAGGGTTAAATAAGGAACATAATTATGAGATGGGAACCAGGTGTGTAAACAGACAAAACAAAAGGAAAAAATTAAACATGGATCGGTGGCAGCTAGAAAGCCGGTGACGTCGACCTCCGAACGCCGCCCGAACAAGGAGAGGGAACAACTTCGGTGGAAGTCGTGACACCCTGTGAATAAACACCACCCTCTGCAACTGGATCCTGGATCCGCCCCCAGGTGGTAATGGTAGGCAACAACACGTCTGCCACGCTGATCCTCAACACTGGGGCCTCTCAGGGGTGTGTGCTTAGTGCCCTCCTGTACTCCCTGTTCACCCACAACTGCATGGCCAAACACGAATCCAACACCATCATTAAGTTTGCTGACAACACAACAGTAGTAGGCCTGATCACCGACAACGATGAGACATCCTATTGGAAGGAGGTCAGAGACCTGGCAGTGTGGTACCAGGACAACAACCTCTCCCTCAACGTGAGCAAGACAAAAGAGCTGATTGCGGACTACAGGAAAAGGTGGGCCGAAAGCCCCTATTCACATTGACGGGGCTATAGTGGAGCGGGTCGAGAGTTCAAGTTCCTTGGTGTCCACATCACCAACAAACTATTATGGTCCAAATACACCAAGACAGTCGTGAAGAGGGCACGACAACACATTTTCCCCCTCAAGAGACTGAAAAGATTTGGCATGGGTCCCCAGATCCTCAAAAAGTTCTACAGCTCCACCACCGAGAGCATCCTGACAGGGTTGCATCACCGCCTGGTATGGCAACTGCTCGGCATCAGACGGTAAGGTGCTACAGAGGGTAGTGCGTATGGCCCTGTACATCACTGGTGCCAAGCTCCTATAGGTCCTGGATGGCAGGATATACTAGGTGGTGTCAGAAGAAGGCCCAAAAACTTGTCAAAGACTCCAGTCACCCAAGTCATAGACTGTTCTCTCTGCTACCGCACGGCAAGCAGTACTGGAGCGCCAAGTCTAGGTCCAAAAGGCTCCTTAACAGCTTCTACCCCCAAGCCATAAGACTGCTTAACAATTAATCAAATGGCCACCCAGACTATTTACATTTACCACCCCCCCATTTGTTTTTACACTGCTGATACTTGCAGTTTATTATCTATGCATAGTCACTTTACCCCTACCTACATGTACAAATTACCTCTACCTCTGCACATTGACTCGGTACCAGTACCCCCCGTTTATAGCCTCATTGTTATTTTATTGTGTTACTTTTTATTTTATACTTTCTTAACTCTCTCCACCCCATCGCAAAATGTGTAGAACTGCAAAAAAATTGATTTAAAATTGCATCAAAATGTGTAGAATTGCAGGAAATAAACTTTAAAAATGTAAAATGTAATCTTTGCTGTCAAGAGGGGACCCACTAAAATGTATTGCTTTGGACCCCCAAAAGGCTAGAACCGGCTCTGATTTTCATAAAATATTATTAGTCAGAAACAGGAAAACGTGCCTTCTAAAGCACGAGGTGTCAGGTCAAGTGAGTTGGGAGTTTTTTGAGTGGCGTAAATGGAAAGCTTTGATGATGCCATCCCACTTTCACATATTACCTGGATGAGAGACCACTACATTTGTGAATCAATGAGGAGAGGAAATCACATTTGAAGGAAGTGTGTCTGCATGCTTGTGGAGGAGTGATTCCTGCATGGATTCTCGGCTCAGTCTGTTTAGAGGGTGAAATGGTCTGCATTACAGTTCTCAGTTGGGAGATCTGCATTCTAAGATCAGCTTGTCAGAACGGGGTGCTTTAGCGCTCATGGATATGACGTGTGACCGTTGACGATGTTGATTTCTATCTTCTGGGGGATTAGTTACATTCAGTTAGCGCTGGGTGATAATGTAATTTGCTTGATGCAGTCCGGAGCCCTGCTTCGTTTCATGCTGTGCCCTTTATAGCTTCATTACTACAATCACAGAAGCTGTGGATATCTATCTCAACGGCCCTCCGCCTGCAGTCATAAATCACTGTGTCTGTGAGAGGATGGTTTTAGCGTGACATCCTTTAGTACAAGGGCCTTCGTGTGTTATACTACACTGTGAAGGTATGAGAATACACAGGTACATGCCATGTTGGAGCCTCTGCGTAAATTACATACACTACCTGACCAACAGTAAGTGGACATCTGCTTGTTAAACATCTCATTACAAAATCATGGGCATTAAAATGGACTTGGTCCCCCTTTGCTGCTATAACAGCCTCCACTCTTTTGGTAAGGCTTTTTACTAGATGTTGGAACATTGCTGCCGGACTTGCTTCCATTCAGCCACAAGAGCATTAGTGAGGTTGGGCACTGATGTTGTGTGATTAGGCCTGGCTCACAGTCAGCATTCCAATTCATCCCAAAGGGGTTCAATGGGGTTGAGGTCAGGGCTCTGTGTATGCCAGTCAAGTTCTTCCACACCGATCTCAACAAACCATTTCTGTATGGACCTCACTTTGTGCACGGGGCCATTGTCATGCTGAAACAGGAATGGGCCTTCCCTAAACTGTTGCCACAAAGTTGGAAGCACAAAATCGTGTAGAATGTCATTGTATGCTATAGTGTTACGATTTCCCTTCACTGGAACTAAGGGGCCTAGCCCAAACCATGAAAAACTGCCCCAGACCATTATTCCTCCTCCACCAAACTTTACAGTTGACACTATGCATTTGAGCAGCTAGCGTTCTCCTGGCATCCGCCAAACCCAGATTCATTGGTCGGAATGCCAGATAGTGAAGGGTGATTCATCACTCCAGAGAACGCGTTTCCACTGCTCCAGAGTCTAATGGCGGTGAACTTTACACCACTCCAGCCGACGCTTGGCATTGCGCATGGTGATCTTAAGCTTGTGTGCGGCTGCTCGGCCATGGAAACACATGTCATGAAGCTCTCGACAAACAGTTATTGTGCTGACGTTGCTTCTAGAGGCAGTCTGGAACTCGGTAGTGAGTGTTGCAACTAAGGACAGATGATTTTTGTGCGCGCTTCAGCATTCGCGTTCACGTTCTGTGAGGTTGTGCAGCCTACCACTTCGTGGCTGAGCCGTTGTTGCTCCTAGACGTTTCCACTTCACAATAACAACACTTACAGTTGACCTGGGCAGCTCTAGCAGGGCATACATTTGACAAACTGACTTGTTGGAAAGGTGGCATCCTATGACGGTGCTACATTGAAAGACACTGAGCTCTTCAGCAAGGCCATTCTACTGCCAATGTTTGTCTATGAAGATTGCATACTTGTGTGCTCGATTCTATGTACCTGTCAGCAACAGGTGTGGCTGAAATAGCCGAATCCCATGTTGAAGCTAGACTACAGGACCAACCATCTAACCATGTCCATAATATTACATGGTTGTCCATAAGTAGCTAATGTTATGAGATGTTTTTTTGACATTAAAACACAACTGTGTTGCTTGTCCAAAACACAAAATGAAGCCCAAAACACAAAATGAAGCCCAACACACAAAATGAAGCCCAACACACAAAATGAAGCCCAACACACAAAATGAAGCCCAAAACACAAAATGCATCAAGCATAACCATGCAATCTTAAACATAACAAAACAACAGCATAATAATCATGGTTGTAGGGTAAGCCTACTGTTTTTCCAAGGATAGGCCTTTAATTATCATTTTACCCTCCTAAAAGAGACCACACTCATAAAGGAGAATAATTGCTCTTTGACTTATGTCTGGAATGGGGCTAGAACATTATAGCTGCTTCCCCCATATTGACACAGCTGTTGCCCAAACTATAGACTTGCCATAGCAGACAATGGTGTGTCTTTATATTGTGTCACACACCCACTAATGACAGCTTTAGAGGTGGAGGGTAATTCAGGAGAGAGGGTTGACTACGAGGTGAGGTGTGTGACTCACGTCCTGGGTTCCCCAAGGCCAAATGTCCTGCCTGCCAGATTTCCTGCACCAGTGCATTGTGGGTAGGTGAAAGATGGTATGGTATCACTGATAAGTCCGAACACTAAAATGTCTCCTGTTCTTTTAAAACCAGGGATCTCAGAAGACAGAGTAAGTGTAGTAGAAATGGTTTGCTGAACTGTGCTTGTGTGATGAGTAACCATGTCTGGCCGAGACCTGATGACTTGTGTTAGCTCTTAGAGGCTTGGCGGGCTAATACTGTCCATTGTGGTATCTCATTCAACCAGCCAGGTTAAATACTAGGTCTGTTACATAAACCAGAATAGATAGGTAGGCGATAGATAGGCAATAGATAGGCGATAGTCGATAGATATGCAGACACTTCAAAGATCAACAGCAAAGGCTCTCCATTCTCACCATGCTGTGCTAACAGGTGAGACAGTGATCCTGCTCTGTTAGGGCTGTGCTCCCTTGTAAAAGCCTTGTCCCTGACCCCAGCCAGTTAATGTTTACTGGGACAGTTTAGGGAATGAACCTCACTTAACCTCTTCCTCTGTGACCTGTGTTTTTTTTTGTCGTTGCTCTGTCTGTCACCAAAACGACCTCCCATTTACAACAATCAATTCACATTTTCAGATTGTTCTGTTAAAAACTTTAATGCACATTTAGACAACGGTGTGAGTGGTTTTGCTAACACAAAACCATGGATTATTAATTGCCTTTCATATTTTTAAGGTAAAGAAATATTACAATATAGTCTAACAATATCCTCCCTGTGCTATAATCCGACTGTTCTCTCCCTCCCTACAATCTAATAGTCCTTCCACAGTTTTATGCCTTAGTACAATACAGAGTGAATGTACTACTGGCATGAAGCACTAATGCTGTAGCTAAGTCCTTTTTCTCCTCTGCTTGTTGGCTTCTCCCCACTGTGAGCAAGTGGAAGGGGGTAGTGCTGGTAATTCATGCACACATGTGCCTGCCTGTTCCCCCAGTGACAGGCCAAGGGAGGGGCACATGATAAATTGCCTTCCATCTGGGACCTCCACACACAACCACCATGATGTGGGTAAAAATGGAAATCGCTCCCTTTCACCGCCATTACATCAGTTTAGAACGTGTGTGGGCCTCCAGACCGACACAGACACACACACACATACATCCTTATACACGCATGTGTATACACACACAAACGAACTCACACATTAACAAACAGAGAAGTTGGTTTTGACTATAGCTGCTGGTGGACCAAGACAAGAGCGATCTCTCTGAGACGGTATTCAGCTAAATAACCAATGACAGGCTGGATGAGTGTAGCTATCATTCAGAGGTCAAAGTCATTTACAAATAACTCATTCATTAATTCATATTCAAGGACATTTCCAGAGTATAGTATTTTCATGAGTTATAGATGCAAAGTGGAAACACTTGAGCGGTTGACGGACAGATAAGCCAATAGATCGATGTGTGGCAGTGCTCCCTGTTATAGGGCTGTTGCGCTCTATTCTAGCCTGTCACTTCAGACACGTCCACTATGTGACATCTCGTCTTTCACACAGAATTAAGGAAATGGGACATTGTGCATCGCACCAGTTTGTGCCTGTATAGAGGAGAATATCTGGCTTTAGCTTGAAGCTATTTTCAGCTAGCTTCACTGACAGCTAAGAACAGGAAGAAAATATGTAAAGGCCTGTCAACTATATATTCAGACACAACATATTTGTGTTTGATAAATAAGGCTGGCACAAGACCTTAAGCTATAGGCTACTGTATATTTAATTCAATTAAAACAATTACACTTCTAAAATATATGGTGAATTCAGAATTTGTGGGACATGTTTTGCATTTCTGTCTTCCTTAACCCCTTTTTCAACATCTATCATATTAGTCCAACACATGATACATTTCTGAAATCCTCAACATGTTTCCTAATCACACAAAAAGGACAAATGTTGATATCATATTCACAGAAAGCAAGACACACCCATTTGTGTACACTGAGCCACAACCATATTTTCAGTGCCCATTTGGGAAACTGGGACAGCAGGTTAGATAAACTGGGATAGGCCTAATTCTAGCCCATTGGCAATTTGATTCAATGTTGTGTGATTAGGAAACATCTTGAGGATTTCAGAAATGTATCATGTGTTAGGATAATATGTTGAATAGATGTCTAAAGAGTTACATAAGACTGAAACTCAAAAGGTGTCCCACTTTTTCTGAATTCACCCCACTGAGCACAGATGTCAATTCAAGGTCTATTCCACATTGGTTCAACATAATTTAATTGAAATGACATGGAAACAATGTTGATTCAACCAGTGTGTGTCCAGTGGGACCCTACTGTTATCCTGTTGATGTTTGAGACCAATGGCACCAAGCAGAACTATAGTAGGCTAAATGATTGAGTTCCACTATGTTTCAATTCAAAGTTTCCCAATTATGCAATTAAAAACATGAATGAATATTTTGGACTTGTAAGGTTAACCCATTAGCTATTGGTATTTGAGTAATATAGCCTATTTCTTGATCGTAAAATGGTATTGTTATCTCGGGGATTGGCCCGTTTCGCAGCCATTTTGTTGATTTGGTGTGAAATATTCTGTGAAAAGCAATAACCTAACTATAGGCTTGCCTACGTATTTCTTTTAAAAATGTGGCAACCATTTTTTCTCGGCTGAATGCAATAAAGGCATGATTAATTACTGGACTAAAATGGTGTGTCTGTAACCATGCAATTTAAGATTGTGTGGCCTTATTTAACATAGCACGGGGCAGTATACAGAGCAGCGAACAGTTAGGCCTATAGGCCAGCTGTTGATGAATTTCAATATGAAACAAAAATGTGCACGAAACTTCTACCCTGTTTGATCTAAGGAATGAATCAGCCTACAAAACATTTTTTTTTAAAATATAAATTAGGCTAGTTAGGCCTCTACTGTAATTAAAAAGCTGAGTATAGTCGGATGTATATTTAAACGTTTGTGTGATAATCCTTTGATTAAACTATAGGCTAGATCATGGCATTTTGAAATGGTCTCCTACAAATTTCTGAATCACACACCAATGTTACACTACTGGGCACACACTGGTTTAATCAACGTTGTTTCCACATCATTATTTATATATTTCTTAATTCCATTATTTTACTTTAGATTTGTGTGTATTGTTGTGAATTGTTAGATATTACAGCACCGTTGGAGCTAGGAACACAAGCATTTCACTACACCCGCAATAACATCTGCTATATATGTGTATGTGAACAATTACTTGTGATTTGATTTCAATTAAATGACATTGACCAATGTGGAATAGACATTAAATTGATGTCTGCACCCAGCTGGATGTCCCTAAAATCAGTTATTTTCAACCAACTATATTGAAGTGGGGCCAAAGTGGAAATAGATTATGGAGACATTCTAAAATCAGGCATGCGCAATGTTTCTTATGTAATCCTAAACATTATTATTCCCTTATAGAGTTTTGCCGTATCTGTTTTTAGTAGGATACTCTATATTCATAATTAATAAATTTTCAATGACTCGTGAATATTGAGACAATATATTGTAAATTAAATTTAGATCAACAAATACCTTGATAACGCATTTCAAAAGGAGGCGTTCTCCGTTTGTTGCTCGCTATTAACCAGGCAATGCCAAGAGACATTTTTCTACATCATCAAATATTGAAAACTATATTTAGCCAACAATACTTATTTGGAAATTACCTTCTAAATCCAGTCACTACAGCAATAATGTCAAAACTCATCGTCAATCAACAATTATTAACATGCTTTGATGGATGTATCCCGTTTTAGAACATGCAGACACACGTGCACACAGCGCGCTCACACACACTCAATCATGACGATCAGCTAGCTATACACTATTGTTGAAATAATGTCCAATCTTAGTTGCATTCGATTTCAAAGTTGTGTGTTAAGTTTTAAAATAGCCTAGTGTTTCAACTTTCAAGAATTCAAATTATTTAGGTTAAAACAATGGATCATGCTAAAAAAAAAATCACAATAAACTCTATAGAGATGTTGTAGAAATAAAGTGCACTTTAAAGTGAACATTAAAAAAAAAAAAATCATAGCCTACTCTGTAAATAACGTTCCAGTTTTTTGTAAAGGCAACCAGTTAATAAGATTAACTTCCCAGATCAGCACATCTCATGTCAATTTAAAATCATAAAGAAACCAGAAACTGTTTAATGAAATAGCATGTTATAAATGTAGGTCTTGTTGTTATCATAAAAGGAGGCACACGGAAATATGGAACAGAATCGTTTCTTATTTTTCCAGAATACATACAAAAAAATACCAATTCTCTTTCCATGGTATACACCTGAAAAATAACGGCAATTTTAAATGTGGACAATTTGGGATTTTAAGAAACAAACATGCATGTCAATTATTTTCTTTCAATGAAACATTAAATAAGAACAATACAATCATATCAATTTCAAATGAACATCGAAATGAAAACCTCTATTTTATTAGTATTCTACCATGTGTGTTTTCATTTTACCTATAGAGATCAGTTTAAACATAATGCACTTCGAGTCTCTCAAATATCTTCAATTTGTAGCTATTATCGTCCGCTTTCAGTCGACATAAATAAATACAGTCCACGGATCCTGTCCATAGGTGGAGCGTTGATATAAAAGTCTTTATATTTGCATTTTATAATTAGAAACTTTTCAAAAGTCAAGTGTGCTTCACTGGTATCCCAGCGCCGATGCTGTGGTGAGTCTCTGGCCGTACAGTGCATATGGGGAGTAGTATGGGCCGGTGGCTGCGGGGACGGGAACAGGGGCTCCGGTAGGCAGGGGGCTCTTGGAGTACGGATGGTAACGGCTGCTTAGTCCCAACGCGTGATGCGGACTCCTCAGGGTCAGTGTCCCGGGGCTTCCAGGGCCTCCTGACTGCGGCATGTGCATGTGGCACGCCATAGCGGCAGCCGCAGCACTAGCTAAAGATGAGGAACTAGGGTAACCCGATATCAATTTTTCCGCCCCAGTGAAGGCGGTGTGCGTCCGCAGGTGGATCAGCAGCTCCTCGGAAGAGGAGAAACGCTTGTCGCAGGGTCCGTTCGCCGACACCCAGTTACATACGTGAGGAAGGGGGTCGTTGGGTAGCATGAAACCATAGGGGTACAAAGGGTGTCCACTGAACGACTGCGGAGAGGAGTGCATGCCGTGCAAAAGGTGTGTCGGGTACATGTGGTGGTACCCGGATTTCATCGCGTTGTCGTGGCACTGCTGTGAGGCACTGGCAGCGCCCGCTAAGTGGCTGGCACAATGGTAACTTAAGCAGTAAGGGTCTCTACACAGGCTGGCTGACATGATGGAGGGTGGAGAGGCCCCAGCCAGCGGGCTGGATCCGGCCTTACTGCAGCCCATACTGGCCAGCTGTGCGTTAACCAGGCTGCCGCCGTGGGGGAGGTAGTGTTGGGGATAACCTGCGTAGGCCCCTAAACTCCCGGGGTAGTGCATGCCAGCAGGCGGCAGGGGGAAAACTGTCTGACCAGGTTTGTAAGGAGAGACCGGGGCTACAAGTCCTGACCCCAGTACGGAAGCTGAGGAAACGGGGGTTATGGAGGACGATTCCGAAGACAGGGCTTTGGACCCGGGCGTCTCCTGGTGCTGGTTCACCTCCACGTTAATTCCACCGCAACTCACGCTTATCCTGCTGTGGCTGTTAGTGGCTCCAGATCCGTCCGTTGTGCCATTTTTATTACAATCTGAATCTTTCCTGTCCTCCCTGTCTCCACACTTCCCCTCAGACGGCATGGGAGAGGCAGAAGTGCTGGAGTTGGGGCTGCCTGTCCGTGGCGTGAACGGCTGACAGGTGGCGCTCGGTACTCGGAAACCAGTCTTCTCTCCACTCGATACGCCAGAGGACGAGTCCTTCTTATCGGACGGTTTCGAATAGGGTTTGAAGCTAGATTTGTCATCCACACCGATGTCGCTCATTTTTAATGGACCGGATTTTGATTCCTTGTCACTAGATCCATTTGATGTAACCGAGGAGAGTTTGGAAGAGGGAGGGGGGTCCGGTTTACCGATTTGAGAGCATGTCTGCGCCAGCAGTGCCAACGGACTCTTCTTGGCATCTAGCTGTAGAGAAAACAACAAGACCGATATTTACAAATTGAATAGTGAAAAAAATATAAAAACAGTCAAACAATAGAGGACGTTTGGTCGAAATGCATCCAGCAACGGAATGTCCGAGCCCTTCTCCGCCGCCACCCCCAAAATAAAAGAGTAGTGCGCAATGCGCAGCTTTTACGCGAGAGAATAGCCGAGCTCTAAGAGAAGGATGAACATTTCCTACATTTATAAAACATGTATTTTACCAATAATCTCTATAATATAATAGCCCACATCTACACTTCGATATAATACATCGTTATGTATATGCTGTTTCCTGTGCTACATTCCGGGATAACCGTTTCTATTCGTAATGGTTACAAAACAAAAACATTCAACTTTTACTTATTAATCCAGCTGTTTAAAAAAAATCTTACCTCAATAGGGCTAATCGGGGTAGATGGTAACGGTTGAAGATACTCTGGGTGCAAAATGTGTCCTGATCGTGCCGTAAGCATTCTCAAAACCTTGATGGGGACTCGCTTAGCTTGCCGTAGATGGTCGGACGGGGGAACGGAATGAAGAAAAGGCTTGTTGATGTTATTCCGAGAGTCGATGCTCTCCCAGACTAGATGAGTATTACTATTGCTCAGAGCAGACACCGAGGGCGATGTGATCATGTCCTAATTCTCACGAAATTAGTCGGTAATGCATTTATCAGATTCATGAAGAAAGGCGAAAAGCAATTACAACCTCTCTAGAAAATCAGGAGAGAAAAAAAGTGGTGGTATTGCGTGTAATAATCCGTATAGTGAGAGGAAAATAAGAAGGTGCGGCTGGTAAGCAGGAAGAAGATACAGGAGAGTGATTGCGATGTTATCGCGGATCCGAGGCTGCGTCTTGCATCATAGGCATAGCGCGTTCTGTGTCTCCCAGCAGGTCCGCTCTCTATACTCCCAAAGTACGAACTGGTAGAAATGCTCACTTCAAAAGCATCTGAATTAGTCCGAGATTAAAGCCTTTGCCGCCTTCCAATCAAATGGGACC